>NC_048224.1:124670672-124825091 GCF_002007445.2 Ailuropoda melanoleuca | reverse complement strand
ATCATTCCCACTTGGCAAATGAGATAACAGAGGCTCAAAAACTCAGAAAACTCTACCAGGTAACAAGTGACGGAAGAGTAACCCTCCTGACTCGTTCTATCTATACACGACAGCCAGTTGATCAAGTGATTTGATAAACTATACCCACCTGAATACTGATTTAACAAACCCCAATAGAAACACCATGCTGTTTTGTAACTTCATTATATAATTAAATTTTAAACCTCATTCTTCCAAGTTAGCAGAAGAGTCTTCCAGTCTTCCTGAAAAGTTGCAGTCAGTGGAAACTCTCATAAAAGAAGAAAAAGGATTTCCATGAGAGTATTTGCTTCCCTCTACACCAGAGAGCCTGAGACACGTTCCTGAACACTCCCAGCTGACTTCATTTATGATCACTTTTCAGCCTAACTTTCTCCCCAACTCTTGGATGTCACTGTGCCCACTAACAAGGTGCTGGGCCAATTTTTCTAGGACACACATGCCAATCAAATGTGAGATCCAACAGAAAACATTGCAAAAGCCATCTCTTCAGCAGGGCACCCATTATCTTTGGCAGCAACATGCATTAACACCAAATACATCTTGAGGGCCAAAATTAAAATTATGAAACACTGAAGAAAATTCAGCATGGTAGCTATAATGCTTGAATCAGAGCAATGGACAGGCTGAATTCTAGGAGGCCCATGGAAACCCATTAAGCATACAGGTTTCCTACTGCTCAAAAATGTCTTTGGAATTCGAAGTGAATAAGGAAAACAGCAACAACCTAGCATTATAAGAGTAAACTGTGTCATCCTAAAATTAGAGGTGATCCCAATTAAAAGAGTGACAACCAGAAATAGTAGCTGGATAGATTCCAAAGCCACATTCGAAAAAACTTAGGGCATGCCTTAGAGCACAGTATGGCCTACAACTTTCAAATTAATTGCTAATGGATTACTTGGCCAGCCCTTTCTCACACGGATCTAAATGTCCAGGTGTGCATTCTTGAGTGTATACCTTAGTTTCTAGATCTTATGCCTATGATCCCAATAATCGCTACATTGGAAATTTCACTCCTAATAAAGCATTTCATCTAGTCCAACCCCCTCACTTCACCAAGGAGGAAAGAAAAGAAGACATTCAGAAAACAAATTAGGATCAAAGTAAGAATTCAATCCCAGCTATCTCCTATCCTTCATCTAGTGAGCTCTGAATTAACATCAAGCTTTTTCCTCTTTACTTATCTTCTATGTTCTATTCCTATTATGTTTATGATATGGCATGTTTTCATGTTATCTACATATATAATAACACAGAATAAAACATTCATAGTGATAGTGACAGGTACTTTGTGCCTAATCAATAAATACCTACTAATTATTTATGCAGTTTTATTTTCTCAATGTCTAAACAGTGAATTTTCATATCTCCATTAAACTTTATGTTCCTGTTGACATTAAACCCATAACTGACAAAATAAAATGCAATAAGACAAAAGAGGCCTCAGGAGATGTGCTTGTCTTGATGGGCACCTGCATTCTTGTGACCCTGCATGCCTCTGTCTTAGCACCGAGCAGTCTCTACTATTTATTTGTCTGGTACCCACTTTGGAATGAAAGTTCTTTAAGGGCAGGGGTAGGTCTTATTCATCATTATACCCATTGCACCTGCCAAAGAGTTAGTGCCCAATAAATGTTTGCTGAATGAAGGGATGAATAAATGTATGAGCTGGTACATCCCATGGATTGCTAAAATGACCCCTGGTTAACCCTACTGATTGCCTTTGTCATGACTGGTTTGTTTTCAAAGACTTCTCCTAGGAACTAAAGCATGTGAATAAGACCTTTCTTTCAATCCTTCATTCATGACAACAGCCTTCTTCTTCTTTTTTTTTTTTTTTTCCTCCTGGGCATGAACTATTAAGGCCTCTCAGAGGAAATTATTTTAATTACAGAAATCAGAAGAGCTTAATCATTAAGTGTGCAATGTGAGCACTTTACAAAAGAGATTAGTTGCTTTTTTCTTTATTTCTTTCATTTTGCTTTAATAATTCTTATAACTCACAGCAAAAATATTCCCAAGATTTCAGTATTCTGGCACATCTTTCTCTTCTATTCTTTTTTTTTTTTTTAAAGATTTTATTTATTTATTTGACAGAGATAGAGACAGCCAGCGAGAGAGGGAACACAGGCAGGGGGAGTGAGAGAGGAAGAAGCTGGCTCCCAGCAGAGGAGCCTGATGTGGGGCTCGATCCCATAACGCCAGGATCACGCCCTGAGCTGAAGGCAGACGCTTAATGACTGCGCCACCCAGGCGCCCCTTTCTCTTCTATTCTAAGACATAGAAGATTAAGAAAATCGACAATGTTGATGCCTGAAGACTATGAAACCACACTTTTTTCCACTAAAAATTCCCTGAACTAAATTGTGATCATCTAGTCCCGGAGCTTCTGGATAGAAGAATTGTAAGGCATGAAGGGAAAAGAGTGAAAGAACAGTTGCTCCACTAACTATGGAAACGGTACAAATACCTATGTCTACATATAGATAGACGATATAGATATTTTGCAAATCTGGAATATGAATGAAGATTCATTACTCTTCAACAGATCTCAAGCTGCTACATCATCTAGGTGATAGCTAAGGGGATGCATGGCTTCTCAGCCTGTCCTCAGTCATTACTCTTTCCGTTGTCTAAGGTGTCTTTCCAAATGAATGTCCCAACAAAAGGAGCTAAGCTCTCTTGTGTAACCACATGCACTAAGTATTTAATTTTGCGGAGAGGTAGAATTCTAGAAGGATCTATATTACATCCTTTTCTAAAACCATCAGAAATTCAGGGTGCTATTTACAACAATGTGGGAGAGGAAACATAGATGGATATTATCCCTGCCTACTCTTCTGACCATGATGGGAATGAAAGAAAGGGAAAAAAGTTATATAACAGCAGTAATAATATTTCTTCAATGTCTGTCATATCCGGAGTTGTTCCTCTTNTTGCAGTAGTGCTTGCTCTGATGAACACTGAAGACAGAACGGTTGTTCCTCTTTTGGGTACTGAGATACAATCTTCAGGTGGAGGAGGTCCATCCCACAGGAAAATGTAAAAACTTCAAAGTAATGTATGTGCAAATCCATAGGAACACAGTAAAAGCTTCCTTTAGGGATTCTGAAATGAGGCTGAGCGAAAACAAACAAAACAAAAAACAAAACAAAACCCCCACAACCGGTTAGGTGATTAGGTGAATGGAGTTTCCTAGAGACACAGGAAGTGACGATGAGCAGGTTTTAGTGAGTGTTGAATGAGATTAAGAGATGAGTTGATGGNTTAGGGATTCTGAAATGAGGCTGAGCGAAAACAAACAAAACAAAAAACAAAACAAAAACCCCACAACCGGTTAGGTGATTAGGTGAAAGGAGTTTCCCTAGAGACACAGGAAGTGACGATGAGCAGGTTTTAGTGAGTGTTGAATGAGATTAAGAGATGAGTTGATGGGGAGAGGAAGGCATGATAGGTAAGAAACATGGCAGAGAAACTGTCACACAGACTTTCATGTGGGGCAAAGCTGGAATACATTTGCTGGAATAAAACCAGGCATTGAGTTGGGACTAATGATATAGGGCAGCAAGGTGAATGTGCGATTGAGGTCTTGAAGGCTTGGCTGCCGACCTCGGACCTGTCAATCTCTTATCATGAGAGGGATGGGGCGCTCAAGTCTGTTCCTAGCAGACCGCTAAGTGCTTAGCAAAACATCCCCAATTACTGGAGTAACTGACAAGCAATATACTGCTGGGATTTATGATCAGGACAGTGACCTCCTCAAAATGGCATGTGATGAAGTGTTCCTAGGATACCCAGGAGAAGGTACAGAGCCTAAAAGCTGGGAGAGCTGCCCCAAGTGGACAATAGCCTGCAGGTGACCAGAGTTTAGATTTCAGAAACTGAGCCAGTTTCTGGAAAGGGAGAGACACACGGGACTACAACATGATTATGCTGCTCCAAATGGTTAAGGCCAGTGCCTAATAAACTGCTTTGTGGGTTTGCTGAGTGTGGAAAAGGAAATGCAACCGTAGATGTTGCAATGAATGCAGAGTCCGAATGGGAGGCTGCAGCTAGACAGAAGTTACCTACAAACTTTCTCTCCCTTGGAAACACTGTGGCATATTTGTAACCTCTCAAATAGATTTTTGACTCAGCAGTGAAAAGTAGAGAGCAAATGACACTGCGTAGCTAAAATGATGGGATGCTGGCATTAAACTGCCTGCCCCTGAAACCGAGTCAAAGCCATGCTCAGAAAAACTGCTAACCTAATATTCTCCACTCTCCTGAGGGAAATGGTTTTAAATCTCCCAATAAATCAGTTTACATCTTCTAAATTAATTTAATGAATGGAATTATAAAATAAGTCTAAAGTCAGCTCTCTCGCACAATGGTATTCTGAGCCTGGGGGAAAACCGCATGCCTCCACAACATGGCGGCTGCCACAGAACCAGCTTCTCCTGCCTGGTGGTCTGACTTTCCACATCGCAAAGGGAGACTCAATAACAAATCAAAGTTTTCAGAGTGGCGATGAACGTATCAATTCCACAATAGGAGATACTGAATAGGATCCCTCTTATGATAAGCTCTTCCCTGGAAGTGAAAGTCATTTGGGGAAGATGAAGGTCAATTCCGTCAACCTCCAGTGCATCACCTTACGCATCCAAATAGTAATTCACTAAAATTGTAATTTGCCAGTTTCTTTTAAAACCTGTGTGCTAAAATGTTTTATGAGAAATCTTAGCGAGCTAATACTTCATGGGCTTTGACTTGAAAAGTACCTTCCTTACTAAAAAAAAAAAAATGTGGAAATATAGATCTGTCCGAATGCAAATCAGTCATGTGGTTTTGAGTCATTTAATCCAGGGATGGGCCACCTTTATCAGTATTAAGGTCCCTTTTTAAGAGCCAAAAATTTCAGAGAGCCCCTTGTGATATTATGTGGACATTTATGTTGTTTACAACTGATGCTGACACCCACAGGTATCAGCCAACTCCTGCATTACTCTTTCTAATCCACCTCCCCATGGCAGATGGAAAGCCACAGATTAATCCATCCAGGATGATTTACAACCTTGCTGATGCTCATTATACTTATGGGCACTGGTAGTACCACACGCAAAATCTCTGAGGGACTGGCAAGGGCAAATCTCTCAACAGAGTGTCTGTTATTTATGTCAGAGTTCCAGGCAGGGCCCCAAATGCATTACGCAAACACGGACCATTTCTCTATTTTCCTCATAACCGGAGGAACTATATCAATAATCCACCGCAAGAGTTTATACTTCCTGGTGTGAGTTCCTAAAATTATTTGCCCTTAATAGGAGGATGATGCATTAAAACTCTATATTTGCTTTGTCTGATACCTTAGCCACTACCCATATGTGGCCCTTGAGCAGAGGAAATATGGCTAGTCCAAAAGTGTGATTTGTTATAAGTGCAAAACAGACATTTGAGGACTTATACAAGAACCATAAAATATCTCATTAACAATTTTTGTATTGATTACATATTTCAATGACCATGTTTGGGATACAAGGGGTTAAAAATTTACCTTTAAAATTAGTTCCGCCTGTTTCTTTTTATCTTAATGTGCTTACAGGACATTTTAAATTACATTTGTGGTTCCCCATCACATTCATTTTGGATAGCATTGCCATAGACCGAGAAGTTTTACACAAGGTGGCTGCATTCAGACAAAAACCTCAGCTCACAGGAGGCAATGCAGATTTATACCATGGGCTCTTTGCCATATAGCCCCACGATCCTTATCTAATAAATGGGATCATAATCATACCTCTAGCTTAGGTTTAACATAAGGATTAAGTGACAATGTGTGAAAAGTACTTAGCCTAGTGGTTGGCATATTCAATAACTGTTAGCTTCCATTTTCGTGAGACAGGAAGAGAATCTGATAATAGTGATGAAGTTATGATGACTTTGATGGGAAAAATTCTAGGCCTATGCTTGCTACTATGGTCCATTTTGGCAGGAACAAACTCTCAGCTGTGTATGATAAGGATGTTCTTTAAGACGTTAAAAGGGGGATTCTTTAGTGACTCCAACACTAAGAATAGTAGTTTCTTCCTTAGCCATTGGCTTGCTTTTATTTGATTAAAGAATATGGTTTACCTCATACTGACAGTGAACAGAAGGCTTAAAGGGCTGGCACATTCAAAACCCAAGGAGTCAATAATTACAAGTGAAGTTTACTTTTTTTAAAAATTTTAAACAGAGAAACTATTTGCCTATAAAATATTTAGAATATATATGCTTTCAAAAAAAAAATAAACTTCCTACCATTTTTTTCTTGAAACATGGTCCTATTTGTCTTTCACTTTTTCACTTTTAGTATAGGCACAGGTAGAGAGAAACAGTTTTCTCTTATGAGAAAATCAGCCACACATTTTGACAGAAGGCAAGCAATACTGACTTCAGAATCAGGCCAACTACAGGAGTGATGAGATGGGCATCAAACTAAACCCTGAATGCTCCACTCAGTCTAAACATTCCTTAACTTGAGCCAGGTTTTGAGATCCAAAACACAGGCCAGTTTAATGATATCTTCAGAAATTATAGAAATCCACACTTTATGTCAACCCTCCCCATTGTAAAACATTATTTGAAATCTTAAAGAATCCATGCCAAATAAAACATGCCCATGAACCAGTTAGGACCAAGGCCCACAAGTCTGCAATCTGGCTTAGATCCAGACTTTTGGCCCAATGGGGAAGATTGCCCAGGAAGTTCTCAGAAACTTTTTCAGTCAGCCTCCTTCCTGCCTCTGCTTTATGTTTATGCCTTTTCTCCTTTTTGAACAAAACAAAACAAAACAACACAAATAAAGAAATAAAAACACTGCTTCTAAGCTCTCTGGAGTATATATATACCAGTCAGTAAACTTCAACAGCTAAATACACAATAAGGAAACCATGGAACTCGCAGGGATCTTGGCATTTCAGAGTGCAAAATGCATAGAGCTGAACATGCACACGTACATAAACTACTTAAAACAGTTGTTTCCTTTTCCCAGCAAGAATGTCCAGGGGGTGGCTACTTGTGACAGATCCCCAGATATATTGGTAGCAAACAAAGTCTTTAGGTTGTGAAAGAATTCTTTAAGGAATAAGAGAAATTTTTAAAGAAATGCTATTGATGTGGGGAAATACTTCTGATGTTAAAGCGAAAAAGTAGTATCCAATATGAATCATCCCACGTGATTTAACAATATGTAATATAAAATATATTAGAGGTACAAAAAGACTAGAAAAACAAACTTTTGACATTGATTACCTTTTAACCAATCTTTCACATTGCTTGGGTAGGGGGAATCTGGGATTATCTTATTGTCTTCATGTTCTTCTGTGTTTTCCACATTGTATTTCTTTCTAGATGAGCACCTATTGATTTTACAGTCAGAAAACAATATGCAAAAATGCATAAAATTATTTTACTAGCTACCAATAAAAAATAAAGGTCTAGGTGATCTAAGCTAGGGTAAAAAAAATTTTTTAAAACTTTCTTGGTAATTTGAGGGGCCAAAAAAAAAATCCTATTTGACTTTGACTTGAGTGATTCATCAGATTATGTCATTCCCCCAATTCATTTGGTCCCATAATCACAACACAAGTGATAAACTATACACTGATCAAGAGGGAAAGCTGGAATAGCTGGGAGTTGGAAGTTTTACAATATATTAAACAATTGGTATATTGGACTGTTGCTGGAAGAAAGCGATCACTTTAACAATAAAAAAAAAAATCTGCACGAATAAAAAAGACTATCAATCTGGATTCTACCTGCCATCTTAGCCAAAATGTCAGGGTACTTTTTTCTCCATCCCAAAATAGGTATTTCTGGTATTTTATGGAAATAGTATCATAAATATTTTATATAGTTATCTTCTGTCTACGAATGCAGCAGGATATCATCAGGTTTGTCTTTTCAATAAAATGCTTTATTGCAAGTACAGTTAAATTCTCCTTGGCCCAGCCTCTCATTTGAGTACCAAAAGCCTAAGAAGAAAGGAATGGGGATGTCTGCAGAGTGCTTGGTTCTCTGCGATTGTTTAAAGCACTATAAAATCTTAGATTTCTTACTAACTGCTGTCCGTTTTCAACGAAAAACAGTCAAGTGAATGTTGCCTTATACTTAGAAATACTTTTAGTAAGAAATGGGCTTTTAGAAAGCCAAGAGAAAATGAGGAAAGTTTTGACACCCATTATGTATCAGTTAATATATTTCTTTACGCTGAGACTCATATTCATAAGTACTATACGGATAGTACACAGAATAATTTTTCATAATTAATATACTTATGAATGCTTAAAATGTTGAATGAATGAATTTTTCTGATTGCAAAATCCTATCCAGAATGAACACAGAAAAGCCTTCCTTCCTGACTTGTTAAGACACTACACACTGGAGAGGATGCAATTTCCATATAAAATCCTGCTATCTGCTGAGTATTAAATATGACACTGGCATTTTTGACACACAGCACATTCCTGCAAGGACAAAAATGAATTTTTAAAAATCTGTTTATGCCAGCTGCTTAAGTGTCAACTGATGTTAACTTGGAATATCTATTGATTGAGGCTACAGTTTTATGTACATCTGAATGTCAAAGTCACCATTATCCCATTACTGACACTGTGAACTGTCCATTTTCACTCTTGGCTCTCCGATTTAAACACAAGAAAATGTAGAGTTTCGACATTGTGTGGGATGATTGCTATTTTCCGAGCATCCAGGATGGATCCATTGTGTTTGGGCGATCACTCATCAAGACGAAGAGGTAAAGTGCATACACATGAAGGGGAATAACCCTTGCTTGTAATCACGAAGATAACAATGGAGAAAACGTATGGCACGTAATAATATATCCCCCATCTTCTACACAATCAAATATCTGTAGGACCTAATACCTCATTTAAAAAAAACAATACCAATATGTCATACTCTTTACGTAAGTCCTGCTTTACTCTGTCAGCACTATTAACACAACCGACCTGTCAAGCTTTATTAAAATTCTTTTTCACGAGTATCTGGGCTCACAAACCTCTACAGTGCACTGAGAGTGCCTCGGAGAAGGTTCTTGTGACACTGAATCTCTGAAGATGGGACAATAAAAGAGAAACCCTCCAATCTTTTAAGTTCAGCCTATCAGAGCACACAGCCCGCAGTGCCCTGTCAGGACTCTGGATGTGCTTTTGCATGTGTAAGTAATTACAACACGACTGTGGTTCAAATCTTGTTACACAGAACCTTCTCGCAGGAGAAGTGTAAATGCATTCGGAGATACATATCCAAGAACAGAGTCAGTGGTCACACTGGAATAAAGTGTCAGGTCCGTTTTCCTTTATGAAGCCATTTCAGAAGCAGCATTCTTTGAGTTACTGTACTAGAGTTTTGTCCTTGGGCCTTTTTTATTTGTGTTGTACCTTAATTGGCACATTTCACCAGTGGCCGTTCCCTATTAGTAACAAAGACGTCTGCCTGTAGCACACGTTTTCCATGGCTCCAGAGGAGTTCTCGGACTTTTGGGGCCAAGGCACAGACAGTACATGTGTCAGTCAAAACGGGTTTATAGGAGCCCAGGATGGTTGTGAACACAGAGAAGGCGCCCCAGGGGAAAAGGCTGGGTCAGGAAGCCGCAAAAAAGGGGTAACGGGAAACTGCACACAGGAAGGAGAAAGCCTGGGCACACCAATAAAATCAAGCCAAATAGATTATTTTGTATTCTTAGCATTTTTCTAGAAGAGTACATCTCAGACTGACTATCTGAGGCTCAAATGATCTCGTCAGGCCTTGGCTGGTTGTTTGATTCTCCCCAGTATGTTCTGACCTGATACCTAATCCGATGGGCATAACTAAGATGCAGCTCAAACGAGGAGACTCACCAGGCGAGTTCAACAATAGTCAAGACAAAGTCTGCTGAATGGTGGCTGGGATCCGGGGCAATGTGAAATTGCTATCAAGATTTTTTAAATGCTTTCACTTTTTGTACTTATTACAAAACCGTATCAGCCTGCTCATGAGCGCCAGTCCATGCACCATGCTTGGTTCAGCCTGTTCCTGAATGTGTAGTGTGGCAGATGAGGTAACTTCTCAACCACTGAATAGCAGTCTGGTCACACCGCGCTTGCTAATTAGAAACATCCTAGTTGCCAAATCCAAAGGTCTGTTTGCTCTGTGCCTCGCACGTGACCATCCGCAACATTTGATATCAGTGATAACCCTCTTTCTTCAGATTCTGCTCTCCTTCCTTTCAGGACAATATGCTTTTCTGGCTCTTGTCTTGTGTCTTCTTTCTCTTTATCCTCTTTAAATCTTTATATGCTTTGATGTTTCCTCTGATCCTATTCCTTTCTTGCTCTAGCCAAATGTTACTATCCTTCGCCAACAAGCATGTACATGGTGGAGATTCTCAAACCAGTCAGCAGGCAGACAGCTGTTACTAAATGCAAACAGACTTTGTGCCAGGAGCTGTGCTTGCTGCTGGGGAGGGGGCCCGAGAAGACACACCACCTGTACACTTGCTGGTGTGTTTGTCTCTCCTGGTGTGCTCTGCACTCTGCTCCACCCGTGCGGACCCGCGTCTCATCCCTGTTTATCTGGGCAACTGCAACAGTTCCCATCACTGCACCTGCCATCAGCCTCACAATCCAGATGATCCCCGCCCCCCCCATGGACCATCTTTTTAAAGTGAGTATCTGATCATATACTTGTCTTTTGAAAAATCACTGTTACCTCCTGCCTATGCCAAGTCCTTCAAATTCCTGAACTATGACCCAATTAATATGGTTCAAATCGACCTCCTGGCATCCTCTCCAAAGCACCATGACATTTCATGATTTGTGCCTTTGAACTTGTTGGGCCCCTGGCAAGAAAGCCTTATATCCTTTCTCTCTCTGTAACACCTATTCATTCTTAAAGTCTAAATCTGACTATTACCTACTCTACAGTGCTTTTTCCAATTTCCCAAGACAAAGGGGGACATGTATTTCTCTTGATTCACATAGTGTTCTATACAGATCTCTGCCTTTATCCTTATTGCCTGCACCACACTTGAACATTGGATAGTCTTTGATTTCCTCAAGGACAATGCTACTCATTGTTATTTCCTGGTTCTTATAGAACAATACCTGACACACAGTAAGTGCTCAGCGTGCATTTGTCCCTCAAAAATACTAGAATGCTTCTAACCACACAAAGTTTTTTTTCTTAATGATTCAGGCAAAATAGCCATGCACAAAATTGTTAGTGAAATAGTTTTTACTCAAGAGTTCAGTTTAGGTCTCCAGTTTAATCTCTAGCTATTCGGTACTTTGTACATTATGCCTCAGGGACTCCACGTGCTTGCAGCTACCTGCTCACGTCATTTGGTTTCATCTCTCTGCGCTTCTGCTCGCCATTGCCTCTGCCTACAGCACCCTTCACCCTGCCAGAGGCCCTCATCATCTGCCCAGTGCCCATGTGTCCTTCAACACGCCGTTCAGGCTTCCGTGCCCCTGAAAGACTCAAGGCACATGAGACAAAGCTACGTGCCTCTCCTTTCTGTTCCCAGGACCTTTATTGCATAATTCAGCATGCACTGATTCTGTGTGTGTCTCTCCCTCTTCCCAATTAGTACTTGCGAATACGTTAACTTGCTTGATGGTGGTATCTCAAGAACTTACCAATGGTACTTGACATATAATATATGATGAACAAGTGTTTATCGATAAGGGTGGAACTAAATCTCCAAAACGGCTCCACTTTTACAAGAAGCCACATTTGGGTTATTACAACCACCCCATCTTGGACTGTCGAGGAGAGGAAGACTATACCTGTTAGGTACAGAGGAGGAAGAACGGTGGTTCCCAGACTTTTCCTAGCTATGTTGTATTTAGACAGAGTTAAGGAACTCATTAACTTCTCCTTTCAATACGAATAAAACTTCACAATCAAATTCAACAGGGACAAAGGTGCTCATTTTAATGGAATTCCAAAGGTAGCATAATATCAAAATAAAATAGCGTAACTTAGGCAGAGGTATTAGAAAGAGACACAAGCTATAGAAAGAACAAAAAGAAAGAATACACAAATAGTTTTTTAAAAAGATTTATTTATTTTAGAGAGACAGAGAGAGACGGGAAAGGCAGAGGGAGAAAGAGAAGGAGAGAGAGAATATTAAGCAGACTCCCGCTGAGGGCGGAGCCTGGCTTGGGGTTCGATCCCAGAACACTAAGATCAGGACTTGAGCCGAAACCAAGAGTCAGACACTTAACCACCGACTGAGCCACCCAGGTGCCCCACAAAATAGCTTTTAATGCATTGGAAATAAATGGCTTCATTTTCCTCAATTTCTACTCTCTTCTTACCTCAACCATTTTTCAAATTTGTACACCTAAGTTACATATTTTGCAAGAGAACTTAAAATTAATGAGAAATGTTAACTGTTTTAATCAAAATGGTTTTTTTAAAAGTTTTTATTTAAATTCTAGTTAGTTAGCATATAATGTAAAATTGGTCTCAGAAGGAGAATTCAGTGATTCATCACTTACATACAACACCCAGTGCTCATCACAGCAACTGCCCTCCTTAATGCCCATCACCATTTAGCCCATCCTCCTGTCTACCTCCCCGCCAGCAACCCTCAGTATGTTCTCTATATTTAAGACTCTTAGGGCTTACCTTCCTCTTTTTTTTTTTTTCCACTTCCTCTATGTACATCTGTTTTGTTTCTTATATTCCACATAGGAGTGGAATCAGATGGTATTTGTCTTTCTCTGACTGATGGACTGTGCTTAGCATCATACACTGTAGCTCCAGCCACATTGTTGCAAATGGTAAGATTTCATTTTTTGATGGCTGAGTAATATCCCATTGCAAATATAGACCACCTCTTCTTTATCCATTCATCTGCTGACAGACACTTGGGCTCTTTCCAAGGTTTGGTTATTGTTGATAATACTGCTATAAACATTGGGGTGCAGGTGCCCCTTCAAATCAATATTTTTGTATTCTTTGGGTAAATACCTAGGAGTGCAATTATGGTTGCAGGGAAGTTCTGTTTTTAACTTAAAAAAAAAAGATTTATTTATTTATTTTGGGGGGGGTTGCAGAGGGAGAGGGAGAGAGAAACCCAAACAGACTTCGCATTGAGCCGGGAGCCTGATGTGGGGTTTGATCTCATGACCCTGAGATCGTAACCTGAGCAGAAACCAAGAGTTGGACACTTAAGTGACTGGGCCACCCAGGTTCTCCTCTATTTTTAACTTTTGAGGAACCTCCATACTATTTTCCAGGGTGGCTGCACAATTTTGCCTTCCTACCAATAGTGTAAGAGGGGAACCTTTTCTCCACATCTTTGCCAACATCTGTTTCCTGTGTTATTATTTTTACCCATTCTGACTATCTCATCATGGTTTTGATTTGTATTTCCCTGATGATGAGTGATGTTGAGCCTCTTTTCATGTGTCTGTTAGCCATCTGTATGTCTTCTTTGGAAAGATGTCTATTCATGTCTTCTGCCCATTTCTTAACTGGATTATTTATTTTTGGGGGTGCTGAGTTTGAAGGGTTCCTTTTTTTTTTTTTTTTTCTTCGAGAGAGCCAGCCAGCCAGCAGGGGTGGGAGGACCAGAAGGAGAGGGAGATAATCCCAAGCAAACTCCATGCTGAGCACAGAGCCCGACATAGAGCTCAATCCCACTACCCTGAGATCATGACCTGGGCTGAAATCAAGAGTCAGACACCCACCTGACTGAGCTACCCAGGTGCCCTGAGTTTGATAGGTTCTTCATAGATTTTGGATACTAACCCTTAATCAGAATGTCATTAGCAAATAACTTCTCCCATTCCATAGGTTGCCTTTTAGTTTTGTTTACAGTTTCCTTTGGTGCGCAAAAGCTTTTTATCTTGATGACATCCCAGCAGTTCATTTTTGCTGCTTTTTCCCTTGCCTCTGGAGACGCGTCTATTAAGAACTTGCTACCGCCGAGTTCCAAGAGGTTGCCGCCTGTGATCTTTTCTAGGAGTTTGGTGGATTCTTGCCTCACATTTATTTTTGTGTATGGTGTAACAGAGTGGTCCAGTTTCATTCTTTTGCATGTAGCTGTCCAGTTTTCCCAACACCATTTGTTGAAGAGAGCATTTTTTTCCCACTAGATATTCTTTCCTGCTTTGTCAAAGATTAGTTGGCCATATAATTGTGGGTCTATTTCTGGGTTTTCTATTCTGTTCCTTTGATCTATGTGTCTGTTTTTGTGTCAGTACCATACTGTCTCGATGACTACAGCTTTGTAATATAGCTGGAAGTCCAGAATTGTGATGGCTCCAGCTTTGCTTTTCTTTTTCAAGATTTGACTATTGGGGTCTTTTGTGGTTCCATGCAAATTTTAGGATAATTTGTTCTAACTCTGTGAAAAGTGCTGGTGGCATTTTGATAGGGATAGCATTAAATGTGTAGATTGATTTGGGTAGTACCAAAGTGTTTTATTTAAAATGGGACCGTCTCTCTTAATTGCCTAAATCCATCTGTAGTATCTGGCATGCTATTCTTGAGGGGAAATGTTTTTTTTCTTCTTCTGACACCAGAACTTTCTTATATTATTGTGATTTTCAGGGCTTATCAAAGCACCTACATCATGGTAAAATTCATACATTTTTCAATGAATTATATTAATAAGCTATTTTCATTGTAATGGCTCCTAGTATTAGTATTTTGTTACTATTTTTGTCATGAAATTATTTATTTATCAGCTGCAAAGTACTTTCCAAATATAATGTCCACACCACCATCATAAAAGCAGCAAGCATGTATTATTTATGCTGACTTAAAACTTGTAAACATAGAAGCATTATTGATAATTTCAAAAGGCTTACCTATTCTTCCTAACACTGTAAATTACTGAAGTAACCGACATTGAATAATCATCAATTACAGAAGAAAATATACTAACCACCGAAGAACTATAAAAAGGTTTCATTCACCTAAGACCTTTCTGTGGTCCTTTTCATTTTTGGATGACTCCACAGAAGTTAACTCCAATTAGAAGATCGCCATAAAAGGCACAAGACAAATGAGTCAGGTGATAGCTACAACAGGTGGTCTTACTTTATATCTTAAATTCTTTCCCCAAAGCAAACAGCTAAATAGAATACCATTTCTCTTGTAAATTAGATCCATGGTAAATTCTTCAGAATGGTTTTCCATTGTGATCAGAGAATGCTCTCAATGGATGTATTTCATAGTCTTCATTCCATCAAATTTGATGACAAATTTTTTCAGCCTTATAGTCCATCAACCACATTTATTGAAAATTGACTCTCTGTTTATTGCTTTCTAGGCATTGCATTGTTAATGCAAAGCTGTTTACTCAGGTGGATGAACCAGCTAAGAGGCTCTTCATGCAAAAACAACAGTCTGTGTAGCAGACATAGCAGGTGTCTACTGATGAAAATATTCTGGTCTTCCTAAAGACTAAAAGCCAGACTTTCTTTTCAAAGTCATGACCCACAAGAAGGAAGGACATTAGGTAGATGGATGGATGTATAGGTGGATAGATAGAAACATAGACAGACAGACAGACAGAAAGATACATGACTATCTTTGGCAATAGAGTTAAGTTCTCCAGATCTCAGCTCTACTATCTACCCAACTGTCTGGAGTGAATCGCTGAAATGACTTGCATAGTTGATGTAGTTGTATTGACATAATTTACAGTGTTCACTCATAGAAGTCACTTTTATTAAAGCAGAAAGATAGGAAAGTCATGTCTTCTTTGTTTAAATGGCATCAAGATGGACCAGTGAAGACACGAGAGTCATTTCTACATTTGCCTTCATGATAAATAGTTGAAACTTGGTCAAAGCAGACAAGCTGTTAACACCTCTTTATGCAGGCCTCTGTCTGTGCTTCACAGTGTCTCACAAGCTGGCATCCATGTTTCCAGTCCCGAATGGGTATATGTAAGATTATGAGAGTGGTGTTTTAATAAAGGGACAATGCTAAATAGTCTAGGTTCTTTCTCTCAAGGTTACTACGTTATCAAAATTTGCTTTTATCTTCATTTGAGGGCTTTACCTTCCATGCCTACCTGATACCATTCAGCACAATATGGGGCATAGAAAGTGAATGGTTAACAAGTCAGAGACTGCAGTAAATCTGATAAACTAATGAGGGTAGCTCGGGGATTTGATCATATCTGTGCAGATGAAGAGAATCAGAGAGGAACAATGGCAAAGTCTTTCCCCACTTGAATCTTTTTCATTAAAATGGTTTTAAATCCACTCCTGACCGCACACATAGCCCAGAGCTTAAGAAACAGTATGTTATCAATAACTTTAGAAACCCCTGCATATCCCTCCTTTATAATATCTCCAAACCTAACCCCCAAAGGTAATGACCATCTATCTGGTGTTTGTGTCTATGGTTTAAAAAATTTTTCTCACATATATTTTTATTCCTAAATACTGCATTGCTTCATTTTACGATATTTGAACTTTATATACATATTGTATGTATGCTTTGGTGATTTTTTTCTCTCAAAATGAGGTTCCTGCGATTCATCCACTAGTGTGGCTATAGTTCACTTATTTTCAATGCCCCGTAGGATTTCACGGTGAAAAGATATCAAGATGTACGCAGATGGGACGTTTATGATCTTCTTACTTTTCATGTTATTGCAAATAGTGCTGCTGTTAACATTCGTTTGCATGTCCACCTGTACACACATGTACACGCCTACCTGGTCCACTCCAGGGGTAGAACTGCAGCTCTAGGATATGCACTTTTTCAACAGTACAGGTATTTTCCAATTGTTGCTCAACGTGTTCATGTCATTTATACTTCCACCAGTAAAGTATGCAAGTTACCAAATCTCCTTATTTTGTCAACACTTGGCACTCGGAAAAAAAAATAGTCATTCGAAGAGAAAATGAATCCTGGTGAACTGAACCAGATACTCACTCCAGAATCATTTAACACTTCTAAGAACCAGAACTCCAGTTCCAGTTACTTAAAATTAACTACCTCCATTTAGTGCCCAGAAGAAGACAAGGTTTTTATCTATAAGGTGGCAAGGATAAATTTAAAAAGTAATTGTGTTGATACCTACAAAGTATTTCTCCATTTTTCTGGTAAGAAAATTCCCTATGATATCATGTCAAAACATTTGTGTCAATTGGCTGTGTTTTACCAAAGAGATAAATTTTCCAGTCAAAACAATTAATTAGAAGCTATTAATGACATCTTCCCCAAGATTTAAGAAGCCACTGGAAGAGAAAAGAGAAACTGAAAGAAAAAAGTATTCCCCAAACCAAGATGCAGGAGATAACCTAGTTTGTTGATTTCCATTTGGGAATTCTGCCTTGAATTCCTTCCCTCTTCTGCAATCATTTCACCAACTCTAAATCATTCAAGTAACAGACCACAGGGAGATTTCAGATTTATGAAGGGCTTAAACCTCCAACACCATTCTTGCTTCTCCTCTTAATATATTTAGCCCTCGTAATATTTTATTCTTATCACAAAAAAAATAGTTTGGGTGCTGAAAATTATCAGCACACCAATAATCCTAGTAGATCCATTTCTGGTTTATTTAGCTATAGACCATCTGGTAATCATTAGGTGAGAAAGTTCATTGGTAAAAATGCTTAAATCCCTGAGTCATAAAGTATTTTAGGAAAAAAAAATACTAAAAAATTTGTTCAGCTTCTTTTGAACCACATATCTCTATCTGTATCTCTCTCTCTCTCTCTTTCTCTCTATTTATCTTTCTACTAGAAAGTGGTGCCCAGATGTCAGCATGGGATTTATGATTTGTGTAGATGAGGGCTCATGAAATTCAGGCCAGACAAGCCAATATCTGCACAGAACAGTCAACATCCCGTGGTTACATGACCACAAACGACATCACGAACCCACAACAGTCTCTCAGCACATGAATGTGGACCATGCAAGGGTCGGGAGAAGCATGAGCTCAGCGTTCCTGCTCAACATGTCCGGAAAACAATGAAAAGTCATACTCTATTGATGGTTGCTGCGTGATGTCAATCTCCACGCGAGAAGACTAGTAGATTAGATTTTGATCTACAAAGACCTCAGAGGGAGACAGTCAGGGACTGATAAAAGGGAGTGCCATCTCTGGGCAGTTGTGAACACCACCTCTGAGAATCAGCAGCAGCCTCCCCTGAGGCTTTTTAGATATTTTGCTAGAAAACACTCTCTTATCGCACCAGAACGTCCCCAGGCCAAAATATATGCATCTAAATGTTATTCACACTCCACCAGAATCCAGGTAAACAACCAAAGTTCTTGCATATATCAGTCCATGCTTTGAATTTCTTACCTAGTGTTGTTTTAAAAGCTGGCTGTGTGTTTCATTCTTCAACAAAAGCAAAGACTTCAATTTGAAGCCTCTGTAACTAATCTTTTTTTTTTTTTAATAAAAAAACTATCTGTTCAAGAATATATGGGATACATAGTTATTTCTTGTACTTATCTATATTTTACAGACTTTCCCAGGTGACCATATTTCCTCTGGCTATTCCACCTGGCTAATTCCGTATTAATTCACTTTTGGGGCTCTAGTTCCTTTGGTATCTAGAACATTGTTGATTTTCAATTAAAAAAATTGTTTTTTTTTTACATCAGAACCATATGCCCTTTATATTATTAAGTCCCAGAGCCTTCTTGAGAATGGTCTTTCCATATGTTCAGATAAACTCGGTAGAAACAGGTAATTTAAAAATGTATTGCTATGGAATTTATAAATAGTTCCAAGGAGAAACATTTTTTTAAGGGTATACACAGTCCTTATGCCAAGATATAAATACTGAGGACATCAAAGTGGGGAATAACGAAACATGATAGAATGGTACCATGAGTTATGAGAATTATGTGGCTCTTTGCCACAGCCCTGTAATAAGAAAGTAATTTTTGGCATTTATCTTTGTACAAATATGACCTTTTTTAGGCAACATGATGCCAGATTCCTGCTATGTATTGTTTTTACTTTACCTCTTAGAGGAATCATCTTTCAGTTTATTTGTTGGGCTGACCTCATAATTGGGCAAGCCCCTCTTGTAAGAACGGTTGAATGTCAAGGAAGAATTTAAACAAAGGCAAATATCCTATACACAGGAAACAATGTTTAAAGAAAGCAGTGGAGAAAGACCCCTTGCATTAAAGGTTTAGAGACATCCTCAGGGAAAGGTGTGATGTGTATTAGTGATTTATCTTGCTTATAAACCCAATGCGATCCATGGCATTGAATTACAAAGCTAATGGGTAACAAAAGGAATTCTCCGCCAGAATCTATACTTTGTATTCCTTATTCCTCCCTAATCCAATTCTACAGGTGTCAGCAAAGGGATCTTCCTCCACTACTAAGGAATTTGGCCACTTTTACAAGAGTGATAAAGAAGAAGAAATGCCAGGAGCTGGTGTTTTGAAAAGCAGCTTGTCACTACTTGCAGACCTCATGAAGACAATCGCCTTGTGACTTCCTAGTGGATTATCACCTCCGGATGGACTGTTTCATGACTATTTATCATTCTTAAAACTCTGATCATAAGTGCCAAGTGGTCATGGTTACAAGACACCTGTTTCCGTACCACTCCTGATAAAAGCTTCTCTGCTATATCGCTGATAAATATTGACATTATGTTCTCAACATGGAATGGATTGAAATCTTGTCTTCTCTCACACAAAGCAAGGGAAAAAAAAACAGAATTAAACCTTGACATTTATCTGATTTCTCTGAGAGCAAGGACTGCTGTAAGGGAGAACTTTCACCTTAATATATATTTTTTAAAACGGTTGTTTTAAGAACAGAGCAAAAGAGGAAGACCAATTAGAAAGACAGCAGATTTTCAATTACCTTGGAAACTCGGTTTGCAACTTCTCTGCCCACAGTTAGCCCCTGGACAAAAGTCCGGGCAGCGATGAAGGCACGGGTGACCTGAATCTTCAATTTCCGGGGCACATCTCCAAACGGCTTCAGCTGGTCTGTGTATTTGCTCACACATTCCAGGTAGTCCTCACTGAAGTGATACTGTGGGTTTATCAGCTGGAACATCCGTTCCAGGAGCCGAGCCCAGAAGTCATTGAGCATCTCCTCCAGATTTACATTGCCCCCAGTATAATATCTTTTCAACTCAGTGAAAAGGTCCTGGAACACTTCTGAATTCTGCATATACAACATTCCGTAGGTCCGTACAAACATATCATTCAGTGACTTTTCTGCATTCTCCAGGAGCTCTCGGAAAAATTCTGCAAAGAAAACAAGAAAACAGTCACAAATTGGTAAGATCTAGAATGCCCAATGCATCTACTTAATTTAGAAACAACAGTTTCTAAAGGTCCTTTTCATACAAATATATATCCTGTGATATAGGTATCAATGAACCAGTGATAATATTTTACATAAGATTTGCCCTACATCCATGATCTTCTATGAGTCAAAGAAAACAGAAGACCATATGATTTCCACTTGAAAGAACATCCGTTAACATTAGGAGTATACCATTTACTACTCCTCCAAAGTAGCTGGGTTCTTTTCCCATTTATTGTTAAATTTTAGGAAATCTTAATTTGATATAAACTCCAATCAAAATATGTTGCAAAGTATTGTTATTAACATAACAACAAATGCATACTGATAAAAACATTTGCTCTAGCCTATTTACAAATCTGTTCTAACACCAAATTCAATTAAATTGCTGTTATTTGGAATAGTTCATAAATGGGATATTTAAATTAGTGTAATATTTTGGACTCTTTGTAGTTGCTATATATAGCAATCAATTATCAGTGTTCAGAGATTCATAATGCAATTAAATTCACTTAATACCAAAGCTCTAATGAACATAATTTAGTTTGCCATAATGAATCAGAAAGTTATGAAGTACTTTGCATTATCATTATAAATATAAACTATCACTTTATAGAAATTGAATAAAATATAGGCAACTGGGCTTTCTGCCCAAGAAGTTCTAACTGAAGAAGAGTACACCAAGAAATGAACTCTGCTATCCTGCAGCAGAACTTGAATGTTAGTGGGCTCACTTAGAGGAAGCAAGAAACTAGAAATTAACGTCACTGGGTACTGTTAGCCTCTTTGGCCCTCATGAGGCTCCCTGGAGACATACTTCATGTATGGAAGGACACCTATCCATCTGCACAAATGAGCCTCGGGAGAGTAAGCTCAAGTCCTATCCCATTTGGAGAATGTGATTTGGGGTAGAGAAGAGGCTAAGAAGAGACAATGCCTCTGAGTTTATTAATCCAAGTTCCCAACATCAGAGGGATCCTGTTGTACCTCTCATAGTTCTCTTCGTTCTCTGATCCCATGTCCCCGCTCAGCTAATGCAAGGATGAAGCAAGTACAGGACACCTCAAGGAATCCCGGTAGGAATACAAACAAAAACAAGCAAACAAACAAACAATTTCTTTTTTTTTGGAACCTTGGGTTGGGGGGGGGTCCTCTAGAGACACAGAAGGAAAGAAGCCATGAACCTCTCTACAGTTTCCTTGGCAGTTAGACCTCATTTCTGCTTTATCAGAAGATTCTGATTTAGCTGCTTCAATTCTGAATAATATAACATTGAACCACTGTTCTGGTCATTAGATGGTATCTGTAATAATAATGATTATTTTATAGTTGTTTTCAAATGAAACCAAAGCATCAAACCTTAAAAAGGACTCTATTCATGTATTTGCCTTTTTACTATGAAAGGATATACTTGCCTAAACATAGAAATTCTGTTGCTACAGTGGCAGCAAAAAGTGAGGGATTTCCTAAGTCATGGTTTATAAATCCTGTGTGGTCTTGTGTAAGCCACCAAATATTTCTTATTTAAATTTTCCCAAATGTGGAATCAGGATAAACATTATTAAACCTCCCTAATCTTTAAGGATTCAGTAAGGAAAATCAGCATTGATGCAAATAGAGTAAATTTTTCAAAATTTTCAAAGGATCAATTAACCAAAATATTTCTGTATGCTCTATGTCTATGTTGTATAGGATTTTATACACTCAAGAACATTTCAGAATTTTTCAGAAATACTAGTTATCTAGTCTGTCCTAAAATGGAAATGATATTACATGATCAGTATTAATACTGAAGTATAAAAAAAACCATATTAGAATCCTTCATTCTTGAAACCAAGAATGGAAATAGCTTGGCCTTGTTGATAGAGCAGCAGGGTGAAAGGTGTTATAGATTGTGAACGAAACTAAAAAAGAATGGAAAAATCACTGAATTGAAAAATACTAATATAATGAGACTGGAAAGTGGATTCTAATCATGAGCTCAGGACAGCCTATTCATTTATCTTCTTTTTGAGGTCAATTATTTTGTTGGACTCAGGAATTAAAGCTTAATTTATTGAATACAGAGTACTGCCTTCAGCAATGAATAGTTAGTAATCAATAGTGTGGTCTGGATTTTCAAAGAGCTTAAAAAAAAAAGAAAAAATCTTCTCATTCTCATTGCTCTGCAAGACTGGAGTTATAAATGCTTCTCTATGAGGATGAAATTTTTATTTTTTTGCTTTGTAACATTCCTTAGGCTCTTCCCTTCCTGATACAGGGAACATGAAATATTGGACTTATGCCTGCTTTGAGGCTGAATGGTTAAAAACAGACTGCTCACTTACTGTGTCTTGTGGTTTGCCTTTATATGCCTAAATTAGTATTCATAATTGAATAATGAAACCAAGTTCTCATATTTCAATAAATAGGGCTCAAGAAACATTTCATTAGATTCCAAGCTTAAATTCTAAGGGTATGTCATTGTCTCCAAAGTTTGCTATTAGCTTCACTGGTCCTCAAAAGTCAAGTTATTATTCCTTGTTCAAAATCATTATATGGTTTAGTGATCTCATAGTCAAAGTTAATATTTGGTATTGAAAGATGCTAATGTATCAGGCAATTATGACAAATGCTGCTACCCTAAGGTACATTGATCTTAGATCTTATGAAAGATGAGGATCCAAGGTACTGAGGCAAAACTAATGTCCTCCAAAAATAAGTACCCTCATTTCATTTTTAGCCTGCTCATAGACTTAGACTTCCACCTTTGGAAGGTTGACTCTTTGAACAAAGTATTTTCTGCTTGGATGAAAACTGTTTCTCTCCAAACCAAACAAGACGGCGATTTGGAAGACAGTTATCGGACCCACTTTGCTGATGAAGTATTACGCCCACACAGCACAGAGAGCGAAATTGAAGAGCAATGTAGGGAAAAACGATCTCAATCTAACCTTCGTCTAATCGGCGAGGGCAAACCTCACATTGGATAAAGCCTTCAGTCAACAAAAATTTTCATCTGCAAGAAACAGTTTGGTAGAAAAAAAAATGTTTTTGATTTTTTTTTCTCTTCCCCATTCACAAAATATACATCAAAGGCCGTTGCTTAGGGCTCCGTTATGCTTCAGAGATGCACAAAAGCACATTTTCCAGCCAGCATTAGCCTCTGGAAGGATTTTATTCATCTAGAGGGGAGATCTGGATGCAGACAGTTGTTTGCTGCGGGGCAGATTGCTTCAAGTGGGGGAACAATCTTGTAGATAAAAACCACCACCGTTCCAAAGGAAAAAGGAAAGTGTGCACACTGCCTGATCGCTTGGAGAGGCCTCTAAAGGGGCAAAAATCAACTCCAAGGAGCTAAAAGTTGCCCTGAGGATATCCGAGAAAGGCTTCAAATGAAGCCTCCAAATGAATGGATCAAAATGCAAGGAGCCAAAGGGAGGTGCCAGCAAGAGGGGAAAGGCAGACAAGAGGCTCTCGAGGAATCTGAAGTCCACTGACATGGCAAAAGGTTTGCCCAACCAAACTGGAAATGTCTCAATACCACTGCAGGCGGACTGCACGTGGAGACTGGATTAAGCACCGTATGGCATTTACCTGGACATTGTAGCATGTTCCTACTCCCCTGCTTTTCAAAACACTTCTCATTGAAAGCGTGTTTGAAACGAGTGCTTCAAGATGGTGGTGTAAATTCGTGTGATCACAAAACCCAATGAGTGTGAGAAGCTTTGGTCTCCTGTCAGCGGAGATTGTATCTATCCTTGGTAACCAGTAGCACCTGTCCTGCCACGGGAAGTGCGGGTCCTAACTCTGCCCCTTTAAATCCACATATTCACGTGCAGTGCAGTGTATTTCTCTCCTAATCTCTTCTTTCCGAACGTTCCCTCCACAAAAGCACGTGAAATCAGTTCAGTCAGCCCCGCGTCCAAGGTCTGGTTAAGGAAAGACCCAGAGGAGCTGTCGTGGAGGGTAAAGTGGTTGGGAACGCTGATGTCCAGTAAGGGTTATGATTCACAGACACAATAAAGCTACGACCCTGCCCCCCCACCCCCACTCCGTGCCTTTTCAAGGACAAGTCAATAGGGGTGTCCTTTCTCGTTCTGCATACACCTGTCAGCGTTCAGGCACATCTAATGGGATGATTTCTCCTATCAAAAGTCTCCTTGCTTACATAATAACCAGCTAGGACCACCAGGAAAATGCTGAGTGAATGAGGAGCATTCATGGAAGAAGAAACATAGCGCCATTTACTCTCTTCTATGCTCGACTTTGATGGTGAGAAAACATGGTCCCTGAATGGTCTATCTCTTCCCACTCTCTGGAGGTGAGACCCTACCAAATGAGGGAAACACTGGGGTTGCTCAGGGACTTCTTGCCACGTGAAATGTCAGTTGGCACGCTGTAGCTTATGTGGCATGGACAGTTGGATGCGGTCCTCTATAGAAGGGGTCTCGACCTCAGCACTGTTGTTGATGTTGTGAGCTGGACAACCTTTGTTCTTGTGGGTCTGCCCTGTGCACTGTAGGATATGAAATAGCATCCCTGGCCTCTATCTACTCGCTGCCAATAGCACATCCTTCCTCCAGTACTGACAACCAAACACGTCTCTAGACATTACCAAACATCCCTTGAGTGAGACAAAATCACTCATAATCCACCCATGGAGAGTTATCCTCCTACTGATAAATTCCAGAGGTCTAAAAATAGGATATCAAAACATTCAGAGAAAAGACCAGAACATTTATAGAGACAGCCCTGCAATTTATTTTCGAGATAAATTTCAGGAGCTGTGCTCTCAGTGAAAGGAGCTGAAATACACATTATACTCGTGCGTAAGATTATTGGTGGCCAATATTACCAATTTCATGTATGGTGCCTGTTATGGGACAGGGCTTTAGAAAGTGGTGACTAGTGAGTGAATAAGTAGATGGAGGAATGTGAGCGTCCAATGAAATGCACCTTGACTCCATCTGATCTGGTCTCTTCTCAGATACTGGTAAGTTCATGGGCGCATCTTAGAGGGAGAGAGATGCTACAGCCCTCTGTAGAGCAGGATGTAACTGACACGGCATCCTGACATCCTCCAAACTCTTGGACAGTAATACAGACATAAACATTCATATTCTCCCATGCTCCAAGTTCCGGTGCACCTACATCTAGAAGGCTTCATGGCCCCTGTCCAAAAATACGTTATCAGGACTGCCTTACCAGACCCTCACTTCCTCTCTGACACAACTCTACCTGTCATGAGCCATGCTTAGCTTGGCTTCATTACTGCCTCTCCTGCTGGGCCTCGCCTCATAGGCTGTGATCTCACCAGACTGACTGCATTCAAGTTCACTTGCATACTTCATCTAAGCAATGCCCTGCATGCTATGTTTGAATGAACTCCCAAGCCGCTTTTGAATCTATAATAGATATCCTATTATATTGTCTTAGCAGTTTTTCCTAAACGTCAATTGTGTTTTTCCATAAGAAACGGAAACCCTCAGTATACGTTTTTAAAAAATTATGAGGTTGAAATTATGTCAAATTATTTTCAAAATAACAAATGATTCAAAAAGAGAGCCTATTATGAGACAATGTTGCTGTAAGCAAACATTCTTTTATTATTTATGACTTCTTTATCTCTTAATTCATACTTTTTCTTGTTGTGTGTGTATATGTATGTTTCTATAGATTAAATTTATTATATTATAATAAGCATTATGAGTTATTCAGTCAATTCATCCCAGGAATTAATAGGCTATATAAATTCAAAGTGATTCTAATAATAGTAATGTACGTCTTTCCTGTTTGAGGGATTATTTAACTAAATTTCTGTCACTTAAGTAAGAGCTCCCCACCACCCAACACAAACTGTTTTAAAATGCAATCAAGATGGTAACGTAATATCTTCATTATTTCCACTTGCTTCTGTTACAGTTTTGGAGGAAAGTCAAGATACCAAACCTTAAATGAAGAGGACAAATGGGTTTGAAACAATCAATTTACCATCATGGTGACTGCAAACATAGCTAGAGATAGGGCCGAAAGAGTTGCCTGATGTGTAATGAGCATCATACACTAGGTAAGATGTGGCATTATGGGCTTTACACACACTTGATGCAAATCGGATATTAGTATATCTAGTTTGCAGAGGAGGAAACTGAGATTCAGAAATAAACAGGTTGCCCCAGACCATTCAACTAGCGTGCAACCCAGAGCTCTAAACCATTAGGAGAAAGGATGAATTCTAAGAAAGAACAGGACAGTGGGGTGGCTTTGTAGTTTTTTGTTAGTCAAACTTTCACATTGTGATTTGAATAATTAATGGGGAGTAAAATAAACTCTGAGGACAGTGGGTAAAACCTCATGTAAACAAAAATTGCAAAATGTACTCTAAAGTCAAATTTAAATTGTTACAAATAATTTCCGTGTGTTATTACTTTTCCCACTAATACTAATTAATTCACATAGATAACTGAGACTGGAGGGCATACTCACATCCCTTGGGTTGGTATTTCTTCCTCAAAGGGGGAGCTTCCCCTAGAAGAAAACCACTCACATATCCTGGGATTATAGCTACCGTGCACAGAACAGTGACACACAAAAGGAGGCTAAAATTATTTGACTAAATATGTGTCTCATTTTTGATATATGCACACATATATTGCATATAGTATTTTATCATATGTGTATATTATCAACAAGTATACATACCCAGGAACACATTCACCTATACATTTTAAAAGTCTGAATAAAATCAAATAAAATGCCAATGTTAACAAAGAAGAATTAGCAACAGAGATTTTATGTGGTTCAAAATATCCCAAATATTTAATATCCGTGCTATTACAGAAAAATTTTGCCAATCCCTGGCATACAGGGTCAGAATCATAAGTGAAATGTTTGGAGATAAATTAATTCAACAAAATGTATTATGCCTTTAATTTCTTGTACGTAGGAAGACAATTTAATTATTAGTCTGTTATCTCTAAGTAGTAGAAAAAAAGTTCATTTTCTCCATTATTTTTTTATTTAAATTCAATTAGCCAACACATAGCACATCACTAGTTTCAGACGTATCGTTCAACAATTCATCCATTATTTTTATCTTACATGTTAAAATTTGCTTTGACAACCCCGCAGCCCATTCATCTCTTTATATTTCTTTGCAAGGTAACTAAAATCCCAAAGTAAATTCTTAAATCACTTTAATCATTTAGAGGATTTAGGTGACTCTAGTGATTTTAAAGTAGACATCCCTAAATTTTTCTAACATTGTGGTTTAATGAGCCCCTGGACATTTTCATGAGGAGAAAATCCTATAGTAAACCTGGCATATAAAATAGACAGTATAAAATGAAAAAGAAAAAAAATACACCAATATAATTATAAAACAAATTTTATAATTTTCTTTTTTCACTCTCTATGGTAATTAATAAAAACAGAAATTTAAACTATCTTTTAACATTTTATAAGGCCCTATAACAAAATACAATGCTCACCATGAATCTAGAAAAATTATTTAAAAAAATAAATATATCTGCTATCAAAATATTACAATACATAATTCAAAAATGGCTCACAATGTTAATCCAAAGGTTATTTTTTATTATATTACTCCCATTGTGTGTTAGAAACGCTTATAAATTAGATCTTAAATAAGTGGAAACACAAGGGGTCTGGGGAAATACTCCTAACCAATCAATCAAGAAAACCAAGGATAAAACAACGCCTTTTTAAATGCATTATTCAGGTCAATCGGACATCACCACTTTATATTTTTCCAACGCATCTAATCTAATCAACAAGACTTTTCCATGAAGAAAATTTTAATGAAAAGTCATCGTGAGTGTTCGTTAAAAATAATCAATACCTTGCAAAGTCCTTCCATTTAATACCATTAAATTAAGTCACCTGAAGAGAATAAATTCCAGGAGACCTTTCAGATTCAGGGCTGTAATTCAGTTTCAAAAAGGAAAGTTCCCTGGAAAGCAGACCCTATGTAATTGGTTGATATCGGGAGATTTGAAGCAATAAGGCAGTTTACAGAAATTGTAGGCTTGAATGCACATTCCCCAAGGTTAAACTTTTTTTTCCCCCTATACTTAGTGATCCTTTACACATTAGATTGATAAATGTTTTATTTCTTGGTAGGTTATTTCTCCAGAAGATATCCTTTAAAGGGAGAAAGACTGATTAGGCCATTTATGTTCACAAGGTGGTATAGATAAACTATTAATTCTGAGAATCATGAATTAAATTTGAAATCTGCGGACAGTTGCTGCCAAAAGCAAACAAGTGTTTGGAGCCTACAGACGGTGTTTCCATCTCACCCTAAGCGATGCATATGGAATTAAAAGCTGAGATGTTTCCCGAGTTCACCTTCATCACCTTCATCATCGCATAGCTCCTTCATCTTGGCCTACAGACAATGCCTTCAGGCCTTGCCCACAACCCATTTTTCTCTCAGAGGTGACATGACACACCGCGTGTTTAACCCGGGAGGCACCAAAATTATAGATTTTATAATCATTTCCAACTTTTTGTTTGCCTTAACTGAAAAAAAAAAGCAAGTTTTGTTTGTGCTGTTTTTGCTTGTTTTGTTTTGTTCTTTAGGTTTCCAAATTTGGATCGTATATTTTGCAGTTCACAAACCCAGTTCTTTATCCAGCTCGCCTTACTTCTTCACCCACATACTTGTTGTGCCAGAGATGGGAAAACATCTGCCAACACCAGACCACAAAGGGTGGACTCTGGGAAGTGAGGCCAAAGCTAATATGTAGATGGGAAGTCTATGGTAAGGACCTGGTGCTATTGCAACAAGAGATTATGCAGGTGCTTAAGGAGAGTAAGGAAGAACAGCCAAATGAAACTGATTTCTCTTTTTCAGAGAATTAGGTGGTTTCCACCCTTGGTTGCCCATTAAAATCACTTAAAAGAATCCTGATGGCCAGGTTGCTTTCCAGACTAATGAAACCATAATCTCTGGGAGTGGGATCCAGGTATCAGCATATCTTTGAACTCCCCAAGTGATCTCAATGTGCAGCTCTTCTCTCTTCTCCCATACTTTTATTTTAGTCAATGCCTGGCAGTGGATAAAAGGACAGGGAAGGGGGAATGATGAAGGAAGGAGGGGTCATATTATACATCAGCCCTGATTCTCTTCTTCCCTTCCTTCACTTACGCTCCCTTTTCTCTTTTCTCAGTAGACCACCCATGTTCTAATCTCCAGAAAAAAGCACAGCATCAGTCAAAATGTGGAAAGTATGTGAGGTGCACCAGCCCTGGTCTTCGGGGATAAGAGTGTACTAGTCCCTTTGCCTTTTCCCTGTATTTCTTTTTCCTTTTCCAGCACCTAACACTTCCTCTCCAGGCACCCTCTTCTTTGATAACAGGACAATGAGCTTTTCCCAGGATGAGTAAGGAAGGGTGAAGCCTGGGAAGAGAAAGGAAGAGGGTCTGATAATACAGGAGCTAATTAAAGCCAACGGGAAGGGAATGCCTATCAGAGTAACAAGGGTTTAAGTACATACCGCAGATTTAATGCAGAAGGAAGACGTTAAGTGTACTGGGAAATGCTGAGTTGTGAAAGCACAATTAAATATAAAATTTGTAACGAAAGTATTGTAGCCAAATTTAATATTGAATTGTTAAGTTACATCCTTTTGGGTTCGTGAAAAACCAACAATGCTGAAAAGATATGAAAAGTCCTGGAATAACAAGTTTACTATGCTCAAGAGATGTCTAAATTAAAATGAAAGCAAAAGTCAATACAAAGTATGAGTTTTAAAAAAATAACTTGAATAATAATGCATTAATATATTCTGCTCTATGCCACCTTTGCTTTTTGAGTTGTCTTTAACTACCTATATTTTGTGCAAGAAGAATCTTAACTATTGTGATATCTATTATAAGTATTTATTTATTTATTCATTTATTTTTAGAGAGAGAGCACGCGCATACATGGGGGGGGTGGCGGAGTGGGAGAGAGAGAATCTTAAGCAGGCTGCACTCCCAGTGTGCAGCCCAGAGTGGGGCTTGATCCCATGACCCTGAGATTATGACCTGAGCCGAAATCAAGAGTCTGATGCTTAACTGAAGGAGCCACCCAGAAGCCCCAGTTTATTACTTTTTTTTAAGGAAAAGTGAAATGCAGGATGCCCAGTAGAAAAGAACACTAATAAAAGGAAATAGTTCAATTACGAGGATAAGTTAAAGATTTATGTGCAAAAATATTCTTCTTATTATTTACATTAGCAGTAAAGGGAAATGATTTAAAAATCCTTAAGGAAGGATATATTCACACTGTAAAATATTATATTATATATAAAATTATGTTTTTAAAATATTTAACAGCTAACACCAAGCACTAAGTACGGAGTTAGCTACTATTCCAAGGAATTCTCATGTTAACTAATTTAATCTTATGATAATCTTATCATAATCCTGTGAGATAGTGATTATTATCATCTGACTTCTGCATTTGGGGAAACAGAGGTCAAAAAAGTTAAGCAGCTTTCAAGGTACATAGCTAACAGGTGATGGAGCTGGGACTGCAAACCTAGTCAGTCTGGCTTCAGGAACAGTACCTGTAGATTCTATGAGGAGGGAAGTTTATACAAGTTAGAGGACCCTCTTTCACAGATATAATACAAAATTAGGCATAGGATCTTGAAAAGGTATATTTAAGTAAAGAGTCTTAAAACATAAACGTCACCAGATTTACAGTAAATCTACTTTCAGTATAAGACATGATGACAGAAAATCCTGAGACAGAAAATGATCCCAAAACAGGGGTGCCTGGCTGGCTCAGTCGGTTAAGTGTCTGCCTCAGCTCAAGTCATGATCCCAGGGTCCTGGGATGAAGCCCTGTATCTGGCTGGCTCCCTGCTCAGCGGGGAGTCTGCTTCTCCTTCTCCCTCTGCCTCCCCCCCCCCACGCCCACAGGCTTGTGCTCTTTCTTTCCCACTCACTCTCTCAAATAAATAAATAAAGTCTTAAAAAAAAAGAAAAAAGACAATGATCTGAAAATATATATCCCGTACAATCTCAATTTCATTTAAAAAAAAGTATATAAACATTGAGAAATAAGAACACACATATAAAAATCATTTATAATGGGTAAAATGTTATGATTTATTTCCATTTCGTCTCTGTACACTGCTTACTTTTCTGAAGTTTCTACAATGACTATAAATTAGTAATTAAAAAAAATAGGTATTATTTTAACATAAAAAGATATTTTAAACAGAAAAATGCTGCTTCTTGATGGGGGGAAATACCTATTTAAAAATACAGGCCAAAAAATAAGAATATAGAATTAAACTAGTTTATCTAATAAATCTACAAAGGGAAGTCCAAGAATTAAGACAAAAGAAGGAAGGAAGGAAGGAAGGAAGGAAGGAAGGAAGGAAGGAAGAAAGAAAGAAAGAAAGAAAGAAAGAAAGAAAGAAAGAAAGAAAGAAAGAAAAGGCTGGAGAGGGCAGAAAACAAATAAGAAATTTACTCAAAAATCACAAAATTTATCAATTAGCAGGGATAGAATTTGAGTCTCTTGACTCTAGACCTAATGAATGCATGCTGATTAGTAAGAAGGACTTAATTAATTAAAAAAGAAAGAGAGAGAAAGAGAGGGAAGAAGTCTCTCAGACACAGCATGCTGGCTGTAACACAATGGTCCCAGTAAGGTTAGGTAATTATTCACTGATAATAAGAATATATTTTTGGCATTCAAATGAATACTTTTAAAAATACAGATAATTTCTAAGTCTTTCTAGACAGAGAAAGAATTTTGCAAACTGATATAATCAGTAGCCAATAAAATTCCATTGTTTATTATCAGAGATGTCACTCAAAAAAAAAAAAAAAGGACACCAAATTGTCCTTTTAATGATTAAGAGTTTTAAGTTACTGTTTTCTCTATAGAGTTTTTGGTAGGGTTTGATAAATTATTAGCATAGGATGAAAAACTGTTTAATTATAAGAATGTTTTTATAAACATTTGACAACCAAAATAGTAAAGGAAGTTATGATACCTTCTAACTACCTCTGTCGTTTACCAAATGCTTGAGCTTGTTGGATAACCCTTAGAGGTGCACTGCCTCCCCAGTCATGTGTTAGGAATCATTTTATTCCTTAAATTTGTCAAGAGGTAATGAACATCAGCCCCATTTGGCATCATAGATGTTTAATTCAAAGGTAATTCTACACTTTGATGAGAAAATAAATAATAGATACCCTGGTATAGGTATATAATAAGACATCCCACAGTATTGTGTATGGTATAAATGCAAATGAATTAATTTAATGTTGATCGAAATTTACTTAACATTGATTAGCTTTACTTTGCCAGTCATTTACCCGGTTCTTCTTAAAGAAAAAGTATTGAATTCATTAATCTCATGCTATTTAATGGCTACTTTTCTTTCATAACATCACTCAGTTGAAATGCAACAAACAAAAACAATTGTTATTAAAGATATCATAAAGTATCAACTACTGAACGCTGGTTGCTGGTTATCTTCCGGGAAATTGTACAGTGGTGAATACGTGCATAAACCCTAGATAAGGAACAAGCTTATTTTGATTCATTGGCATATTTTAAGCTTACAAGTAACTTTCATATTATTTATATTTCAACATCTTTATGATATAGGTCGTACATAAAAGTACTCAAAAGAAGACAGTCAGTTGAGTAATCTTTAAAAATTTTTATTCCTACCCCAAGCTTATTATTTTAGACTTCATTGGATATATTATAACATGTGTTTGTTGTTATTAGCCATATGTTATACAGTGGTATGATATCATTCTTATTTTTATTCTGATGTATGTCATAAAATCTTCCCCAAAGCAATTAGCTATGGTTTTCAAGACATCTACCTACATATTAGAAATTGATAATTTCTATTAAAGTGTAGTCTTAACACAGCTCTGTTTTTTTCCAGACTTAAAGGGCTCTGCAAAGCTTCTGCAACAAGCAGTCTTTTGTGTCTGGCTTGGTTTGGTTTGAAATACCCTGACCTAGGAATTTGTGACTTATGTTGTAAATGTGACTCTCTCTATGCCCATTTTCCTCTTTCTTTTTGAACTGCTGATGGTAATGAATCTCCTTCCTCCAGGTCCAATTGCTGCATTCAGTTATCACCCAGAGCAGACACCAACTAACACTCTAATCTTGCTCTGATGGATGGAATGCTAACCTTTCACAAGATTAGAGACACAAGGTGCTCTAGAGATAATAAAATTCAAATAGGTTTATTTCAAAGGGCAACCCAATCTCGCTTTTGTTCATGGGTCACTTGGCACATCATTTGCCAATGTAGTTTTTGTGTCTTTCCAAGCTAGGTTCTGGTTCAGTGTGCCAAATATGTCAAATTTAGTGGGCCCCAGAAACCAGTTCCAAGGTAGAAACAGAAAAAGTTGAGAATAACATTATTTTAGTATATGTGACAAAAACTCAATTGGCCAATAATTCTAATTTGCTTACATTATACCTAATATACTAAAAAGATAAAGACTGGCCATGCTGACAATACCAATGACTTTATATCAGTGCCAGTATTGGGACCCTGGAGCGTAAATTTCAAAAGATTATTCAGAGATTTCCATTTCAAATAAACGCCTAACAGAAATCAAAATCAAGAGTTAAACATATGGTGCTTTTTGAATATTATGTAGGTGTCTGTTAAACATTTTCTTAGAAATAAAAGTCAAGGAATATTAATCAAGGAAATAAATCAATAATAAAAACTACATACAGATGAAGAAAAAGACCAGGACTAAAACCTCTTCCTCTAAGACCAATGAGTAATCCTTACAAAAGGCTTCAAGTATTTCTCTTGTCCACTATCTTCTCATTATTTAAAATTACCTCGGCCACAGACAAACCCAAAGTTATCTCCTGATGAAAAAATGAGTAAGGAAATCCAAGAGCAGTTTCATGTTAAGATGTTCCTAAAATGTATCACTCACCTATAAGGATAACATTAGCAAATTACCACGGAAGGTAAAATATTCAAGTTTAAAGAACATTGATAACTTTATACCATTGCACATGACACTGATGATACGTATGTGTGTCATTACTTTTACAATGAATTTTGATGCTTAAATAATTATATATTTTGCAATGTAGCATAAAAGTTTTATTTAGAAAAGGTTTTATAAACTTTTATAAAGAAAGTTAAATTTTTCCATATATATTTAAATTATAACAAAATTCTTAAAAATCTGAATGTCGTTTCATTAAAAGAAAACTCTGTGAGTACTGGTATTTTAAATATCATACAAAACCATTTTCCCTGAAATACTCTTCTTTTTTTTTTTAAAGCTTTTTACAATTTATTTATTTGACAGAGAGAGAAAGCCAGTATGTGAACAAGCAGGGGGAGTGGGAGAGGGACAAGCAGGCTCGCCACTGAGCAGGGAGCCTGACGCAGGACTCGATCCCAGGACCCTGGAATCATGACCTGAGCCAAAGGCAGACATTTAACTGACTGAGCTACTCAGGTGCCCCTGAAATATTTTTCCATTATAATTATCCTTACTGTGATTTACTAATTAAATAAGACTTTTGAAATGAAACAATTAGAATCAGTTGTATATTTAAAATAAAATATTTATCGAGGCTGTTTTGCTCTTTTGCTTCAATAATGCCTCTGAAGAACATTTCAAACAAATTCTTGTTAAAAATAAATCTGGGGCGCCTGGGCGGCACAGCGGTTAAGTGTCTGCCTTCGGCTCAGGGCGTGATCCCGGCGTTATGGGATCGAGCCCCACATCAGGCTCTTCCACTATGAGCCTGCTTCTTCCTCTCCCACTCCCCCTGCTTGTGTTCCCTCTCTCGCTGGCTGTCTCTATCTCTGTCGAATAAATAAATAAAATCTTAAAAAAAAAATAAAATAAAAATAAATAAAAATAAATCTGAGACTACCTTCTCCAAAGAGGTTATGCAAAATTAGAGAATGTTAATTCGATTAGTTTAAAGATGTTGTTTCCTTTAAAAAATTCTTAGAACAATCAGTCCATACTTTTTCATTTATTTAGTAATATGAAGTTGGTGAGGTTAACATTGTTATCTTGTACTGAGACAAAGACACCACTAAGCTAGACTGGACATATAACATCCATAACTGGAAAGACACACTGATGACAATTAGTGGGAATCATAATTCTCTTGGTTTTACTAGCAGTTGAGAACCGAGGCATATGTCAGTTACTCCTGGTGCCTCACCTGGAAAATGGCAACATTAACAGTATTTTCCTCATACGATGTTATGAAGATCACACAATATGCACGAAGTAATTATGAGAGTGTCTGGCACATGGTAAAACTAAACAACAGTCAGCTACTTTTAGTACTTTCTTAAGAATGAAAACACTTCCTAATAGTAACCGTGGTCGTTATTATCCATCTTGGCATATAAGAGATGAACATTAATTTTCTCATCACACCAGCTCCATGTGGTCTTATGAAGTATTTTTATTGAGAAGGCCAAAAAAATGTATTTGGCAACAAAAATAGATGAAATGCATTAGTTATTCTGTGATATCCTTGACCGAAAAGAAAATTTAATGGAAAAATAAAGCTATTCCTGTAAAAAACTTGTGCCTCCCTTATTTTCTCTTCAGTTAATCAGCTATCCTTTATGGTCTTTCAGTGACTAAAGCTTAAAAGTAACACTCCTTCACTGAACGTATAAAAAGACTACCTTCTCAGTAATCGAACGACATTGTTGACATATCATGGTGACAAGATTGGCTCAAATAAGCCCTATATCTTTCCCTTGCGACAGGAAGTGTGGTCTGGGGCAGCAATGCAACATGAGAGGTGGAACAAGTAGTTGGTACTAATGCAAATAGCAGCTTTATTTTCACATTTTGCATTTACGGGATTTCGTATTTTTTCTCTTGGATAGATTTATATATATATGTATATATAATATATATATATATATATATATATANGAACAAGTAGTTGGTACTAATGCAAATAGCAGCTTTATTTTCACATTTTGCATTTACGGGATTTCGTATTTTTTCTCTTGGATATATATATATATATATATATATATAAAATAAACCTTTATTCCTTCCCAATTAATTCAAATTACAATTCTAATTTGTTAAAACTCCTTTTGGATTCTCCATCTTCTATTCAGAGAGTTTGGCAAAGATGTTCCCACAAAGCTGACTTTGCTTCAAATCTCTGAACACGTTTTACGTTCTTTCATGAAACCATTCCTCTAAGAAAAAAAAAAGTCAAACTACAATCAAATCTGTGAACTTCTAAGCAACCACACACTTGTTCTTATACTATTTACTCACCAATCCTAAGAACATTTTGCCAGCTAGTTCAGTATCTATCTGATAATTATTCTACCCAAGCCATTTTTTTTTTTATAAGCTTGTCAATGACCACTCCACGTGAAACAGGATTGATCATTGTGCAATGGTCAAACTGGGCTGTGACTGGTGGGTCTTCCAGTCTATAGGATCAGTCACTTTGTCAAAGAGGGAAATTAGTTTTGTTCGGCACGGTTTGTTTTTGAGCAGTCCATGTCACCTGCCACTTTGTTACACTCTGGGTGCTTGCAAATTGATTGCAAAATAAATGGCTCCCGGCTCTTTCCAAGAATGGCCCTTAACCTTACAAGTAATTAATTCCCAGATATTTACTTCATTTTCCTTCCCTACAATCATCTGCTGTGATTGTCCTTTCCCTGGCTCTCTGGACCTGTGCCAGTCAGCCATAAATCTGCAAATTCACTTAAATGAATACAAGGTAATTTGATGTTACATTTGATTTGGCATTAAATGCTACGCAGTTGTGGACTTCAAAGTCAAATACATAAATCTTCACAGCTCATGGAAAGAGGAGGCATTTCTTCTGAATTGATTTGAATATGACTGTGCAGGCAATTTCAGATATACAAAGACAGAAATAGTGTTAAACAGGTAGTTTATAAACCCTTCTTCTTATCATAAGTATATAGTGGTAAACTATGCATATGTATGAAAATAAGATGACTAAAAACCTAAGGGAATCCTTGGCTATTGGTACATATCCTGCTGTGGTATTTTTCAGATTCAGGCATTAGCTAATGTTTTTCCCGAGAGCAAAATACTTACACAGTACTTAATATAGCACATTTGACTTTAGACTTTGGGCATTAATTTTGAATTGCTTTGGTTTTAAGAGGTTGAATCAGATCCATGACATTCTTTAATGTCCTTTCCCTCTCTCTTTGTGTGTTAATTGTAGATCATGCCCTAAAAGGTAGCACAATAACAATTTATCAGCTAGTTTTAGCCCTCCCATGAGGAAATGTCATCTCTTTTTATCTGAATATCAAAGCCAGCATGATGTCCATGGACCAATGGACATCCAAAAACTAAAGCAAAAAACCTAAAAACAAACAAAAAGCACCCAGAACAAAAATTCAAAACAATGGCCACATTTGAACAAGAACAGAAACAAGCCGAAAGCCAGGACCGAAAACATTCCAAGTAAGTTTCAAGTTATCACTGGCTTGAGCCTCTATTATCCTACGTGGGTCCGTGGGTCTGTGCAGAAATCCAGGGCAACTTACGACACAAGGGTGGGGGTGTTCCATTTAATTTAGGAAAGTGACAGAAAGGGGGCCAGGTGAAAATAAAATGAAACTAACTCAACAAAGCTTTCAGGAGTCTAGTCCAAAGCTGATTTTCTCTTTCTCTTTTTATAAGACAAAAACAGACTGGCCCTGTGAGTGCTCAGAGTTTGCTTGTGTCTGCGTAAAACACTCGTGGGCCAATATCCAGAGGTGACAGCTTGGGGAGGGGGGGGCAGCTATCTTCCAAAACAGTTTCACGGAGGGGTGTCTGGGAAAAGCCAGGAATTCGGGGGCTGGGTAGTGTTTATGCAGAGTCTGGTCCCAGGGCAGAGATCTGAGGTTATGCAAGGAAAGGGAATACAAGTAGAAGTTGAGCGGCTCTTTTCTTCCCAGAGACTGTGAGACCCACGTGGGCCTCTCCTCTAAGGTCGGAGAGGGATGCTATCCCTGCTCAAGTAATCAGAGTCTGGCCCTGGGACAGTAACAACCAAGGGACTGAAAATCTGTTTCTACCGAAAGAAAGACCTAATCTAATCAAGCCCACACAGCAGAAGGTAACGGCAGTGGTGGCTGTAAGCTGCCCCCCACACTAGGCTTAGGAACAGCAGAGAGCAGGGGGAAGTGGTGACGTGGTAGGGGGCACATACGTGCCGATATTCTGGATTCATCTAGAAAGGTTAGAGAGACCTTGATGGGAGTCAGTAAAGCAGCTGTCAAAGGTATACTACGATGGGGGAAGGGTCTCTTGCTTGGGAATTAGTGATATCAATGCCGATGTATTTTTAATTGTACCCCAAAGTTCATGAGGGCCAAAGACATCCACATTTTACACCATGCTCCCTAAAATCATGAGGTTTCCAGTAAGAGCCTTTAATTATGCAAACTGAATTTAAAGGAAGCCTTAGTTAAAATGAAGAAAATTAACCTGCTAATTACATCTTATAAACTTCTTCCTGATTCCCCAAATTAAAAATGATTCTAGGAACCAACTTTTTTTTTTTGTTCTTTCCTTTTTTCTTTCTTTCTTTCTTCCTTTTTTTCTCTCTCTCTCTTCCTCCCTTCTTCCATTCCTTCCTTCCTTCCTCCCTCCCCCCGCCCCTTTCCATCTGTCTCCAGTACAAGGAATATAACCATTTGAGTCAGGGAAGAATCTAATGTATTTAGTTGTAAGGAGTGGGAAGGAAGGAGGGGGAGTATTTGCAGGATATTCAGAAGAGTGATAATTTGTCAGAGTTACAGATCTATAATAAACAGTACAATTGATCCATCCTTATAAAATGGATAAATTCCAGGGCCCTGGGTGGCTTAGTCCGTTAAGTGTCTGCCTTTGGCTCAGGTCAGGATTCCAGGATCCTGGAATCGAGCCCCCAGTGGAGACCCACATAGGACTCCCCGCTCAGTGGGGAGTCTGCTTCTCCCTGTCCTCTGCTCCCACTTCTCCTCATGTGCACACTCTCTCTCAAACAAATACATAACCAAATAAATAAATAAATAAAATGGATAAACTCCTACTTTCTCCTGCCTTTGCATATTCTCTATTCTCTCGTTCTCAAGTCTCTATCTTCCATCAAGAAGTCTCATTGCTGATACTTTCAGGATATGGATGGGGCTCAACCACTCTTCACTAGCTCTGCAACTAACATGGTGATGGGGACCTCCCTCCCTTCCAGCCTTCCCTAGTGCTAATGTCTTCTAACTGATTCCTTGCTTCCGTTTTTGGCCCCCAGTAGTGTTCCTATTTACTGATTATCTCCATATCTTCTTCCAAAACAGAAAGCTCAAAAGGGCAAAGACCTTCTTTGTTTAGTTCTGTTCACTGTGAAAGCTCAGGTCCCAAGAAGAGTGTCTGATACATAGTAGTTGCTCGATAGTTATTTGTCAAATGAATCCATGCTCTCTCATAGTTTCTGGCACAAAACCTCCTCACCAGAGTTCTGTTTAATCATACCTACTTCATCATAAGTGCACCTGAGTTCTAAGCCCAGATCGTGTGAGGCACTTCTATTTATCGATAGGAATTAAGATTTTAATTATTAAATGAAAGACATTGGTTCATGTTACACCAAATTTCATTATCCAACAAGGTGTCTGGGGGAGAGATGTTTGGGATAGAGGCCCCTGGCTGAAATCGCATCAAACAGAGGAGTTAGTGTCCGCACAGATTAAAGATGAGGCTGGCTCTTGCAATTTACGTAACCTTTTTTTCCTCTTCCTTTCTGTGGCTCTGTTAATACCCAGAGTCTCCTCTTCTTTTTCCCAACGACTGAACGAGATACAGAACAACACGAGTGATTTTTAGGAGAAACACATTCTGTACAACATTACAGAATAGGATGAAAACGTTCTAATTTTTAAAGTTTCTTCCTCACGACATAGAGCTATAAAGTGTACATTACTACCACACCGACCCAAGAGAATCTAATCTTTTTGAATAAATTATTAACATTCAAAGCCGAGGTTTGGTCCTAACAGTTTGGTCCTTGTAGTATACAGACATGGGGGGAATTGGGAAAGTGGAAGTTTGTCTTAATGGTGCATTTATTTACGGATTTATTTTTAATTTCTTTTAATTAAGAATTTTTTTTTACTTTTTTGTTTAAATTCAATTAGCCAACATACAGTACCTCATTAGTTTCAGATGTACTGTTCAATAATTCATCTGTTTTGTATAACACCCAGAGCTCATCACATCACTTGCCGAAAATCTACCTTGCTGTTTGAGTGGCCCATCTGCTCGGCATTGCTAGACTTCTAATTAAAAAAAAAAAAAATTATATATATAATTCCTTAAGCTGTTACCTTTAGGAGAAGGGTCAATATTCCAAAAACTTCCTTTGGTTGAACACAGATTACTGATGAGCATACCACTAAATTATAAGAGAGATGCACTTGGGCTTCCGTGGCCTTAGGTGAGTCATGTGGTCATCCTTATATCTATACACCCCAAGTGAGTCTACTATTACTTCAGTCTACCATATACAAGTGTCACATGATCACTACCCTGAGAGTATCCCCATCAAGCATTCTGCATTTCTTTTGAGGGGAAGTGGTCAAAACGAATGCAAAAATCATTGCCTTCTATCAGACCAGTGATTCTCCAACTGTGGTCTCTGGACCAGGAAACTTGTTAAAATGCAAATTATTGCTTCATTCAAGTCCAGTTGAATCAGGAACACTAAGTGTGGGGCCCATGAGTGTGCATTTACTTAACAACCTTTGCAGGTGATTCTGATGCTCACTCCAGGTTGAGAATGACTGTATTAGAAAAACAATTTCATTCGGGCAACTACAAATATGGGTCCTTCCAATAACTACTATTTTTATCAAGTTCCCTGATAATTATTACTTGAGAATCTGTACTTAATTTCTGAATTTGTCCACAGACTTTTAAAACTTCTAACCCCCAAAAGAGATCTTACCTTAAATCCCACCTTTCTGTAACTCCAGTCATTTTTATTCATTAGTAGAAAACACCTGTAACAGCAGGAGCTACTTACATTCTAATTGTTTCTTGTTCCTCTAAATTGCTTGTCATTATAAAAGAAATGACAGAAGTGAAATGGGAGAAGAGCAATGTGGCAAGAAGGCTGGAGCCCATTTTCAATGTTTAATTGCTATACAATGCTAAGAACAGATTAAAAAGATAAATCAAAAGTTTGCCGAAAAAAGTGAGGCCCCCAGTCAGTTTTATGGTTTCATTTGAGCTGCAAAGATATTATTATACACTCATTTACAAAACAATGAGCTCTTACTGTTTATGAAAGTTTAATCTCTTGGTTTATTGCCTTAATATATTTTCACATTGGTAAGGTTTACTTTTAAATGAAATTTCTGACTGTCTTATGTGGATGTTATTTTATACTGAGAATACAGACAGAATGAGTGTAACATCATAATTGTATTCATCTATGAAGCAATTAGAGTCAGGGTAATTGCTTCTAGTTCTCACATATCTGCATACAAAGTAATAGAATTAATATTTTATCATTTGGCAGTATCCCTTGTTAGCTAAGAATTCTAACACTGTATATCTTCTCTGTCTACAGGAATTTAAACAGACCCTATATTAATATTTGCCTAAATCAAAAACTGTGCCAAGTGGAAAAATTACACGGCGTACCCGGGCGTCACAGCTCAGCACAGGCAGCCAGTTGGAGCACAGTGGGACAGGGGCCCTCAAACACGCTCTCCAAACTAAGCAGTTCAATGACAACAGAGCAAAGGGTCGGGAAGCCCACCTCAGCTCCTGGTTATTTTCCAAGTGACCTCACAGTTGCCAAAGTGAGGATGAATTGCACAGCGTTCTAGGAGATTCATTCTAATTAAAAATAGGCGGCCACTCTAATAGCAAGATTCCTATGAAAACACCTTGACAAGTCTCTACAGAGATACCACTGATAGAGCCAGAGAAGGAGGGAGCCTGATGACGTAAAGGAGCTGCCTGGTGAGTGATGGACAAGATTCAAATCCTCAGCTAGCATCAACAGGAGTAAGAAGGGCTAAATGAAAACTTATAGGCTCATTTATTTTCTAAGAAGCTTAGGCTGGAGGGAGAGAAAAGAAGCTATAAATTAAATGGCACTTTGCTTGAATAAAAGGGGAACAAATGAGGGAACTAAGTTGAAACTAGCAGCTCCGCCAATGGACCAAAATTAATTGATAGATAAGCTGCATTTCGACATAAATAAATATTATAAAAGATGGGGGAAAACCAGCAATTCTGCCCTTTCTTTTCAGCATTGGCAAACAAATATCCTTTATGGAGAGAGAGACCTAAATGGAGAATGCATGAGTAGTATGTAGTGTTCATTGTACATATGTTCATTGTACAATGAACACTACATACTACTCATGCATTCTCCATTTAGGTCGGAATCGGGTACTCAAATGTCCTCTATCACACTCTAAAATGAACCTGCCTCGTAAAAAGTTGGGCTACATTTTAAAAAACGTGTTAAAATTTGTATGATTCTCCCCAAATACTGATTTTGTGTGTGTGTGTATTCTTTCAAGCTATTAAGTCATTAGTCTCCATTAATCATTATGAAATGACCTTACAGTGAGATCATTTAACTGTAGGACGTCCTGGAGACAGGGAATAAAATGTCAGTAATACATGTAAAGCATTCAGAATACAGGTTGGCACATGGTATGTACTATATGTTGTTGTTGTTATCATTATTATTAAATGTAAGTAACGATTTAGTCTATGGTTAGTTAGAAAAATTGTCTACTTTCCTCAATGACATAATAGTGACACATTTGAGAACTGTGCCCTCACTACTCATATGGGTTTTATTTTAAATGACTATAAAACCTTAGCTTATAAGCCCTTAGCTTATCTCAGATGTCCTGACTCCTTCCTCGTCCTCTTCTCCTTACTAATTTGTGTGGCTATTATTTTTAAATCAAATAAAGAATCATTTATTAAGCACTTACTAGGTAAAAGCATTAAATGTTGCATGTAATAATGGCTGTAAAAAACTCATATAATTTTTTTAAACGACAACCCACAAACTGCCGGTGTATCAATTGGTCTTCATAATAGCACCATTAGGATGTAAAAGAATAGTGCCTGTTCTCTAGCTCACTGAGGCTCCGAGAGTTTAAGCGATATGCCAACACCATACAGCTCTTAAATGGACAAGCCCAAACTGGCTTGCAGTTCAGACATTCAATGTTCAGACATTCCTACTAGAGTAGAGAAGGAAACTGGGGTAATTGTCAAGGGAGAACCCCTGGTTCCTGATGAATGATTTGTAAAGGGTAAGAAAAAGCTGCATACATCTAAGGCCAACAGTTTGGAAGGCAGGCTCCTCACGGATGGGGGTGGAGTGACTCTGGAGGTAGTCACTTTGCAGTGCAATGGAATTTGCTTAATTATAGATTATAATGTAAGTGGGAAAATTAAATCCATAGTGCATGTGGATTTATTTCGTTAGGGAATATAGAATTAAAGTATTCAAATTGAAATGTTTTGGAGGCAGCTTGCGATTTAGACCTAAATGGAAGGTGACAGGTCCAAAAAAGAAGTTCCCATTTTGAAAGGAAACCGAAGATAAATGCATTCTTGAAGCAATTTCATCAGGGAAGTCCCAAGGTTATATACATGCATAATAATGGACCCTTTTCAGAATTTTGTCTGCAGTCCTTTCTGATCTGTCAGCCATTTAAAAGATAATTTTGCCATGCTTAATTTCTCTATCCTCTGGCTTGAGGTAAATTTAACACCAACTTTATAATCCATACAACTTTACCATCCAACCTATCTTTACCCTACCCTATCTGACAAGTAACTCGAAAAGTTTTAAAATAATACGGACTTACAACACTGATAGACAGATTCATGAATTGGAGAAATATTCCATAATATTGGGAAATGTTAAAATATGAAATATGGAAAATGAGGGAATTCAATTTCTAGGCTCACGTTCATGCCGGTAGGATAATTTTTAGTGCATGCTTTGAATTCAATTTCATTTATTTTAACAAAACATATTTCATACACCCTGCTTGGGATGGAATAAGTTACAAAAACATAATCAGTGTTACAGGCCATGTTCTCATGGAGATTTGCCTGATTCCAGCTCACCATAAATGCTTTCTCAAAAAGCTCAGCATTCCAGGTCACCCTGTGTATGTTTGCTCTGGGTCACCCACTTCATACAACACATAGGTTCGTCAGGACCCTCTCTACTCGAAGGACACTTCTGCCTTCTCTTTGGGAAGCTGTTTGAGATGACCTAGAGATCACAGTGTAGACTGAGGAAGTTCCTCTGCCCCAGAGATGCTGTTTTCTCAAATCTGTTCAGTTCCATCATTGAGAAAAGCCTCCGTTAGATCGCTCTACATTTTAATACAAGCTGACAGGACACGTTCACTCTGGATTCAGTTTTGTCCGTGATGAACAACCTCGAGTCCTTCTGGTTTAATTCCACAATAAATTTATCAAATACAGCAATGACACACACTCGGAGAGGCATTTCTTTTAAAAGGAATATGCAATTAATGTAAATATATATTCAGGGAAAATCTTATGTCAAGTTATTTTGTCAGAGTTCATTTGTACACTTTAGCAAGAGATGCCTTCCTAACATCCCTGCTGTCAAGATATTATAAATACATTCTTGAGGCACAGAGCCAACATTATTTGATGAGGCAGTAATAACAGTCAACGTGAATTACAAATTGTGTGAAGGGACAAGAAACGAAGGCGTCAGAATATTAAGTCCCATGAGTTGCAGGACGTGGTCTGTCTGGGGAGTCACATCACGTGGGGCATTGCCCGCAACACGAATGTGTTCAGTAAATACAGGGGGAGGTGTACAGAACTTGAATTTCTCACGAGATAGTGCTTTCTTTAAGGCAGGCGTGATGCCTCATACATCTAGATACCCCGCTCTGTGCCCGCGCAGTAGCTGATTCAGAATCGGGACTATGAAGACATCTTGAGAGACGGCTTGGGCCCTGGTTCACAGAGCCAGGCCGTCCAAGCTGCGTCCGCACACTGTCTCTAATTCTCCATCCTGCTCCATAGTAGGTATTTCTGTGCTCACTTCCTGAAGAGGAATGGGAGGCACAGAGCCACAGAGCAACTTCGGGACTCGGGTTCTCTGACCCCGAATCCAAAATGCCTCCTATCAGGTCACTCTACTCAGCACTCTGCAAGCTGTCTTTGCCTTGGAGTTGAGACCAATTCATTTCTCTCCCTTGCTAATAAATGACAAGGCAGCGAGTGTTAGATGCATCGATAATTTCATATACCTCAGAACGGCTGTAGCTGGTTTTAAATGACAGTTAAAAATTAATATGTGGATTATTACATGTAGTTTAAATAACTTCATGTAGTTATATACCTTCTTTGTACCTAGAAATAAAATTGGGTATTTTTAAAAAAACTGAATGTTTAAATTTAGTCATATATATTTATGTATATAAATACATATATACATATATATAAAGATGTGTCTCTCTTTCTGTGCATATATACACATATGCATATATATATACACACACACGCACATATATATAGCCCATAAATAACTCAGATTTCGAAGAGTTTTAAATTAGGGAGGACTTAATCCAAGCAAATTGTTTTAACAAGAAACACGACGATAACATTTCTGCTTCTAACTAATGTACCTGAACTATAAACCCACAAAACTTGAAGAGATGGAGACAATAAAATTAAGCACACTACACCTTTGTAAATGTGAATCATTGAGACAACTCCTCACGGAAGAAGAAGAGATTTTAGTAGCAGATAAAGTGGTCAACACTTGGGCAAGAAATGACAAAACATTACCCCAAGATAGACTATGTAGCTTTGTAACATTTTGCATATAAAACCGTAAGTCTTGCCACTGTGTCCATGTGAGAGCTAAACAAAGATCAGTGCTGTGGGGGCACATTCCCAATAACCGTCTCACCTGTCCCCACAGGTGCTCTGTTAATGGAAGGGTAGCACCGTGCGCCAGAGAACCGCTCAGCCCTTCACAGCGCAGCAAGCGTACGATTTGCACTGCTCATAATTTTTTTGCACTGCAAAATCTAATAGAGTTGGACAAAGTGCCATCTGCTGCTTATTAAATCTTGTTTTCGTATGATTGACTGACCTAATTATCCAGGGTTTAAAATTCCACTTCTTATCTCCGTTTTGGCTGAAACTTCAGAGTTAACTCTGTCAAATACCGCATGTGATCTACACATGTACAAGTCAAGTAATTGGGTGCACAGAAGACCTATGTCACTTTCAAATTGGGCCCCAATTAGAAGATACATCTTCAGAGTTGTTAAGTTCAGCTTCTCTTTTCTCATACCTTCATCACCTTCAAAATCCCTGGGAGCAGAGAAGTGACATTACGTGACTTTCAGTCCTACCCTAGATCTTGCTTTTACTAATAAATTACACTTCCATAATCTCAATTTCCAGGGCTCCACTCTGACTGGCACGCTCTTCCCTTCTGCTATCCCACTTGAACAATCCTTCAGGGATGTCTAAACTCCTGGGATGTACAACCTATTTTTCTACTATTTTTTCCTCTGACCCTCAGTTTCCTCCTTATAAGTCTCGATTCCCTAACCCAACTGTACCCCATGTGAAAATGAACAAAATCGCGACCTTTGTCAAACAACTGGAACTTGAAACCCAAACATTTCATTTTTGTGTTCTAAACAGTCACTCACTCTCTGTTGTGATTAAAGGAAAACAACAACAACAACAACAACAACCAATCAAACAAAAAATATATATATATCCTTAAGGACTGGTCTTAAATTCAGTGTCTCCAAACTAAAATTAACACTTAAAATGTTGCCTGGTTGGCCTATTATCTTTCCCTCCCGCCACTCACTCCCACTTTCTCAAACCACTGTTTTACTCTTTCTCCCTTTCTTTCCCCAAACCTCATGAAATGCTTCAAATATCCCCCAAGTTCTCTATAGAAATAACTAGAAGACAATGGGGTACACTCCCTTACAATTAACCTGGCCACTTGCATTTATTCATTCCCTTACATTCATTTATTGAGCATTTATATAGTGCCTGATGGAATCATAAAATATTAGGTCTAGAAGGAACTTCCCAATTATATAAGAAAAAATGGAGGCCCCCAAGTTTTCATTTTCATGTTCTAGAGGATGTTGCACTTTAATGGGAAAAAAATCTGGCCTCCATCGGTTTCTTGTCTTGGCTTCAACTAACCCCTGTGAAAATGGCAAAAAAGGGTACATCTTCCTAAAATATCATCTGCCCTTGCTAGAGGATGGGACAAAATGAGGTCACTGGTTCCACAGCAGCTCTTCACCTAGAGCTGGTTAGAAATGCAGAATCACAGGCACCACCCCAGGCCTAAGAAATCCAAATGTGCATTTTAACAAGATCCTCATCTCCATACACAAGCTTGAGAATTACTGGTCTACTGGTCTACTGAATGACAAAGAGAATGATCATTACAGTCCAGCATCTAGGTGACTGCCAGGAGTTCCAGAAATAAAGCCTCATTTTTCTTAGGCAAGGCTACTTTTTTCTTTCTTGACAGAGCTATCTGGTCTTGTTCTGTCTTCTTGGGATATTGACTTGTGAAAATTCACCTGGTATTCACCATTCATCCCTTTGTGTATGAGAAAGTTAGGAGCTTTGATTCTGTTGATACCAGAAACCGATGCGACCGCACATCAGGGCAAACCTCATACATTTTAAATTAAGATGGCGCATCACAGTTAAGACAAAAAAGCTTAAGGTTTTCTTAGAATGGCGAAACCAGCGGCAGGTGAAAGTTTGGCGCCACAAAATCAAATATGTGTTGTTTTCTTCATCGCAGCACACACGCTTTCTTAGCCCTTTTAAAAAAGAATAGATTTCACTTTGGTGCCAGGAAGAGGTTAAAGCAGATGGATCCAGGGATGTACTGTATGGTGACTAACATAATATAATAAAAAAAAAATCATTAAAAAAAAAAGCAGATGGATTCCTATTAGCAAAATAAGGAGAGAAAAGGTTGTGTTCTGGGGCAGAAAGGGGAGGAAGGAGGAAGGAGGAAGGTCCCCCTCAGCTTCTCCCTTCGTTTTGAAATTACTTCTGAATCCTTCCAGCAATGGAAAAATATTTCCAGTCTTACTGTCCTTTTTATTTATTTAAAATTTTTTTTTATCTCTTAATGTGTTCATAATGCCAGCTTTTCAGGAAACTGCAGGAGCAGTGTTTTCTGTCAAAATGCTCACATTTCAATGAGAATAAACAGATGCACAGCCTATTAGTACTGTGATTCTAGGTCAGAGACATATCACAGATAATTTCATGCTAAAAATGTCCACTGCCTAAAATACCAAAGTACCAAAATAGTAAAAATGAAGTGATGGCTACATAAAAAAAAAAAATACAATACTCCCATTAACATATATTCACCTTTTTTTTCTCTGTTAAATGGAAAATGTCCATAATTACTAGACTACTAATATGAAGTTACAACATATTTTTTTAAACAAGGTCTCTTGATTTTTGGCCCTTACAATAATTCAGAATTCTCTAGATGCCTTTCCAAATCAAGGTCTTACCTTTTTCAAAATACTTCCACACAGATTAAAATCCTGACACAACCTACAGGTCATCTGTACACATTGTATTGTCCATAGATGGTGACTGCTTTGTCATTGGCAATGAAGGGCCTTTTGGAACCCAATTAACATGATATCTACTCACCTGTGAACTAGATGTTTTAAACCTATATTAGGTAATAGAGTTTACATGGGTTTTGTTTTGTTTTTTCCTTGTACTATCCCATTCTTATTTGTAAATATCCTGGCCAAATAACAAAACAAATCTACTGACTGTAAGACACTGTTTGTTTTTAATTTTCCTCATCTTTTGGTTAATTTATTTAATCCTTACTTCTGTGGATGGGGGTTGCTTTGGTTCAGCTTGTAGAAGAGGATATGCACGTATGCCACACTCGGGTGCACTTTGGTTCAAGAAGAACTCCCATTCCTAAGCAGGACTTTTCACTGAATGTGTGCTGAGAGCATCTGTCATATAGTGGCTACCATTTGTTATACAACTCAGTCCCAGAGGACTGATAGCAGAGGCTGCTGTACATTTTAAAGTAGCTTGAAGACCATGGATAATAATATGAATAGATTTTTCAAATAGAACATTTAAAGGGACCTAAAACTGAATATAAACACCGTCATGCTAATAGGTACTGAGTGACTCTATAGCAGTACTTAGTTCTTGAAACAATATGACATCTTGTCTATTCTATTAGGTTCTTGAATATCGTAAGCCTTCCAAGTTAAGTGACTGTAATCTATAAGGACCCAATTGTTGGGTTATTGAAGTGACAGGGTAAGCCACTAGAAGCACGCTGCTCACACCTGAGCACATAGCGAAATCACCCAGGGCGGGTGTGGGGGGGCTGGCTAAACCAGACTGCTGGGCCCCACCCCAAGTGTTGATGCAGGTACACCTGTGGAGGGCCCTGAAACTGGCTTGTCTAACAAGCTCCCAGGTCATGCTGCCGCTGCCGGCTCCAGACCACACTTCGAGAACCACTGTAGTACGGCAACATCTTCCAGTCCATGGTTGTTCTGAAAAGTATTTCATAAAATTTTTATTTGTCTTTTCTCTGGGCATCTTTTAAATGACTGCTTCTCTTTAAACCTTATACTGTCATAAAATTCATCATAAATTTGAAGTTGAAAATGAACATGGAAAGGATGTGAGAATAAATGCCTGGGCAAAATCATGAACTAAGTTCTCCATTGCCTCTGACTTTTCAAGATTTTTCATTTACAGTATTGAAATTATAATCCTTATGTGACAGCAATGCACACTCACACACAAACGATCTATGAACAATATTTAATAAATACAAAAACATTAATATTTATAGAAAGACTTTTTAAAAATATTGGCCAACATTCACGGCAAAATGACTTAATCTGAGAAGGAATGCTGAACATTTCTTAGCAAAGTAAAAATAAAATGTGGATTCCTTTTACAAAGATGTGCATCAGTTTATTTGCTCAATTAATTACAAAAATAATCTGGCGATGTGAAATAACCCTATAGCTGAGATTTCTTTTTATTTGATAACTGCTGGTATTTTAGACTCCAGGTCCTGCATCATCTTCATTGCCATCATAAAAGTAGTTAATAGGTATTATTAAAAGTTCTTGGTTCTCTGCTAATTGCTACAAGATACATCTTATTAACATTTGCAGTTCTCTTCCTGCCCTAGACCTCTACACAACACAGAATGCACAAGGGGCACAGTCCAACTGTTCATCTATGTTCTTAGCATGGAATTCATACACACAAATAGTCAATAGCAACCTTCCGAAATATATTCTCAAACAACGGGGTATACAATAAAATATTTAAATCTTTTTCTTGATTTTTTTTTTTTTTTGGTTTTCTTGAACTTTTCTTTTTTCAGAGAAAAACAGCAGGTTAGTGTCTTACAGCCTTGCTCAGCAGAGAACAAAACACAGGGTTTGAGAGGCTATTTTCACAATTCTCTCAAGGATGGGACTCAACCAGTACCATTCTAGAATTAATTCATTACATTAAACAGATGACTAAGTGCCCTAGTAGATGGCTGAACATTTCAATCAAAACCTATAGAAGCTTCCAAGGATATACCCCGTAATGGAGAAAGATGTGATCTACATCAGAAATGTTTTTGTAGAGACTCAAGACACTTGGGATATGATCTAAAAGATAAATATGCTAGACTAGAATGCTGCACATTTTTTTTTTAAATTTTATTTTATTATATTGTGTTAATCACCATACAGTACATCCCCAGATTCCGATGTAAAGTTTGGATGCTTCATTAGTTGCGTATAATACCCAGTGCACCATGCAATACGTGCCCTCCCTACTACCCATCACCAGGCTATCCCCTTCCCCCACCCCCTCCCCTCTGAAGTCCTCAGTTTGCCTCTCACAGTCCATAGTCTCTCATGTTTCATTCCCCCCTCTGATTACCCCCCTTTTCTTTATCCCTTTCTTCCCCTACCGATCCTCCTAGTTCTTATGTTCCATAGATGAGAGAAATCATATGATAATTGTCTTTCTCTGCTTGACTTATTTCACTTAGCATTATCTCCTCCAGTGCCGTCCATGTTGCAGCAAATGTTGAGAATTCGTTCTTTCTGATAGCTGAGTAATATTCCATTGTATATATGGACCACAGCTTCTTAATCCAGTCATCTGTTGAAGGGCATCTCGGCTCCTTCCATGATTTGGCTATTGTGGACAATGCAGCTATGAACATTGGGGTGCATATGGCCCTTCTCTTTACTACGTCTGTATCTTTGGGGTAAACACCCAGTAGTGCAATGGCTGGGTCATAGGGTAGTTCAATTTTTAACTTTTTAAGGGACCTCCACACTGTTTTCCAGAGTGGCTGTACCAACTTGCATTCCCACCAACAATGTAGGAGGGATCCCCTTTCTCCACATCCTCTCCAACAATTGTTGTTTCTTGCCTTGTCTATCTTTGCCATTCTAACTGGCGTAAGGTGGTATCTCAGTGTGGTTTTGATTTGAATTTCCCTGATGGCTAATGATTTTGAACATTTTTTCATGTGTCTGTTAGCCATTTGTATGTCTTCATTGGAAAAGTGTCTGTTCATATCTTCTGCCCATTTTATGATTTGTTTATTTGTTTCTCGTGTATTGAGTTTGAGAAGTTCTTTGTAGATCTTGGATACCAGTCCTTTATCTGTGGTGTCCTTTGCAAATATATTCTCCCATTCCGTGGGCTGTCTCTTAGTTTTTTTGACTGTTTCCTTGGCTGTGCAGAAGCTCTTTATCCTGATAAAGTCCCATAAGTTCATTTTATCTTTTATTTCTCTTGCCTTTGGAGATGTGTCGTGAAAAAGGTTGCTCTGGCCGATGTCATAGAAGTTGTTGCCTATGTTCTCCTCTAGAATTTTGATGGATTCCTGTCTCACATTGAGGTCTTTCATCCATTTGGAGTTTATTTTTGTGTATGGTGTGAGAGAGTGGTCAAGTTTCATTCTTTTGCATGTAGCTGTCCAATTTTCCCTAGAATGCTGCACATTTTAATAGGCGATTCTTTCATACTGATTTCTCAGACATTATCCTTGCAACAATCTTGCCAAGTCAATATTTTTTGCTACTGTATAGATTATCTACTGTATAGATTAGTGGTATGAGCGTTAAAAAAAAAGCAGAAGCTTTGGGGCGCCTGGGTGGCACAGCGGTTAAGCGTCTGCCTTCGGCTCAGGGCGTGATCCCGGCGTTGTGGGGTCGAGCCCCACATCAGGCTCCTCTGCTATGAGCCTGCTTCTTCCTCTTCCACTCCCCCTGCTTGTGTTCCCTCTCTCGCTGGCTGTCTCTATCTCTGTCGAATAAATAAATAAAACCTTTAAAAAAAATAAAATAAAAAATAAAAAAAAGCAGAAGCTGAATTGTCAAGGTCCCATGGCTGGTAAGGAGCAATACAGGTATCATTGCTCCATGCCAAGTTGGTGTTCTGGGACTTGGGGGCGTGAACCATTTGATTTCCCTAAATAGGTCTGGCTGTCCTGGGGAGCTTACCTCTAGTACCCATTCTACTGATTTTCATTTAATCGAAGTAATCAAGTCTTCAGGATGTACTCTCTCCCACACACAGGCATAGCTTGTGCACCTCCTGCCCGCGAGACGGAATGGAAGAGCAAGTTCCCCCCATTAAGGCTCCCTTGTCCTTACGCAACCTGATTCTGCCGCGCTAAGATGGAAGCAGCGCTTTGAAACCCCTATCGACCTGACGGCCCAGCTTTAGAGAAGGCGGAAAACTACTGACGTGTACCCTGACTTCAACTCTGAAACCAGTGAACACTAAGCCAGAGCCACAGGGACAGGCTGAGTGGTGGGTGAGAAGGTCCCCTGAGCATAGGCTTGTGAGGAGCTTGTTCTCTGGCGCCCCCACTGTACAAAGCGGACCCAGATGGAACAGCATCTCCATCTCTTGATAATTTTTCAGAAACGTAGTTTAGAGAGAAAACAATTACGTTCAATGGCTCCGTGTACTACTTTATATTTGCACAACTGTAAATATAAGAGGTCATTCTTTAGAGCATTTTCTTTTTAGAAACACCCCATAATTTTGCCTCGCCCCTTGGGTAGAATCCTTAGGGACTAACACTGAGAATGGAAAATTAATTTACAACTCGGGGGAAGGGACAGTGATGTACAAATTCACTGGGGTGGGCAGAAGCGCCATTTCACCCCGTGTTGCTTTCAGTATCACAATCTAAACAAGTTAACGCTCACTCTGAACTCTTCCCAAAGGTAAGACTGCGCGCAGGAGTCGTCTTCCAAACACTCTGGAAGCCAAAGCTGTCAACAGACTGTCAGTGTGTCAACAGTGGTTTTCATATTCTCTTCTAACAAAACAAACAGGAGAGTCACATACCCCAAGATGTTTTAACATTTTAATTAATGTGCTCTGGGGGGAAAATCAGCGGGTGCAGAGTCGGGACTATTTTTGTCAGGTTCCCAGTTAACACTATTTAGTAGTAGTCTTAAACACAAGCATTGGCGTGAAACACTGTTTCATACTGAATTTCTTTGGAAATAAGTGTATGCTATATATGCCGTTTACCTCCAAATGTCAATAGCAGTGCTGACTTAAATACTATTTTAATTAATATACTGCAGGAAACAATTACATCTACCTTGGAAATATCTGAATCTTTTACAAGGGAACATCTTTTTAGCACTGACTTACAAGAGAAGAAGAAGTAAAGAAAAAGATTTGTTTCCTGTTGCACTGTAGGCTTCTCCAAGACAGGGGTCATTTCTGCAATGCAAGCCTGCCTGCAAATTTCCAGACATGCAGTAGCAACCCAATGCTATTTTGAAATGAATGAATGGATGAATAAATATATACACAAAAATCAAGAAGCATCACTGACAATTCTATAGATCACACACAATTCCCTCCAGGACTCATTCACCAATGGATTGATCACAGTGGGCACAGCTAACATCTTAAATTTTACTGGAGACAGGAATGCGGGGGGTTATATCGGGGGTCCTTACTAGTTTCCCTTTACAGAAACTATTTCTACAAATGTCCCCTGAAACAGCTTGTTCAATGAGAACACCTTAGTCTTTTCTCCAATTTGCTGTTCCCTGTGCCTGGATAAGCTTTCTGCTCTTTGTTATTCCTATAGACACCTTTCAACACCTGAAGACCCAGCCCTCATGCTCTCCTAAGAGCTGACATTCTCATTCTCCATTTAGAATCAATTGTTCCATCCTTTGTACTTAAAATGCTGCATTATAATTAACGTGAATATGCTGTCACTTCCATTAGATTGGCCTCCCCTTGAGTTTCAGGAGTGTGCCTTCATCTTAGCATTTTCTTTTGCTTAGAATAATGTCCTGAATATATATTAGGCATATGTTAACTATTATTTCCTAAAATTGTGTTAAAGGAGAGAAGTAGGACCATCTATTGAAGTAAAAAGGGCAGATATAAAAGTTGTGTTCTTCACCCGAAAGAGACAATTGGTTCTATAAAAGCTTCTGTTCACTAGTGTATCTCCTTGGGATCAATCAATCACAGCATGGGGAAGAAGGCTATGGTGTGTAGACGACCCTTTACCAGACTCTGATGATGGCAATAAGGTCCTGTATACTTTTTTATAGTGCTCTAAAAAATGATCATCCTTCAAGTACCTTGAACTGCCTTTTATGTTTATTATAACCTCAACTGAAGATCTAAAACGTTTTTCATAGACATGTTTTTTTGAGAACACCATCAGTGATCTGGAACACATTTTTCACATCTTTCCTCAAATCACAGATATAACAGACCCTGGAGTACATCTCAGTCCCACTGGGCAAATATCAAGAGATTGCAATGGTTTAGGTTCATCAGTCTTTTGGAAAGATGTTCTGATTCTCATCATTAACAGAGTGAATTTATCTGCAAAAACTGTCAATAAACTTATTGTTTTAGGAATGAAAATAGTCGAATTCTTCTTCTTTAACTACCTTTATTATCCAAGTATCCATGCATACTTTATATGATTACCCTTTAATATAGGACTGAGGAAAACACCCCAAGACATGTGCTATTATTTTAATTCACTGATAACTCATTAATATTTCAGTTAAAACCTGAATCACCAAAAACAAATCTGATATATATACATATATATGTTTAAATAGAAGTGTGTGTATATATATATATATATATATATATATATTCCCCACTATCCTCAAACCTAAGAGTTTCTTTATAGGCTTCCAGTTCCTTGGAGTTGGAGAGTTGACTACTCATACCACTTCTATTTAAACATATATGTAATTCTTAAATAAGTACAGTGGAATCTGTAGGGTCCACATTGACAGAGACTAACCCCAAAATGTTATGCACTGTGAAATACAGATTTCCCACTGGAAAACAATCTTCTGTTTCAAAATTGTGAACTGAATAATACTCATCTATTATCTTGTTTGAAAGGCCTAAGAAGAGCCCCAAGCTTTTGATTCCTAATTAGGCATAACTGATGTATTTACAACTTTTGCTTCTAAGAGTTTGTTCACACAAATACCCAGTGATAGACTGAATATGGTAATGTCACCTTCATTAACCTAAAGTCTATTCTTGCTCTTACCACTGACATTTAAAGATGGCCTCATGCATGTTGTCGTGTTCTCAATGACTGATTTTACAAGACATGTTTATATATTCCAAATATTTTTGCTGCTTCAAAAAAAGGCCTTAAAATGCCTTTTCAAAGGGTTTTACCTTCTTTCTTTGCAGCCGTGGGCAAAGTAAATGGGTCTGTATAGAGAAAAGAGTGTGTGTTTCTCCTTATTCCTAAAAACACAGCCAAAACTCTCGCTTGTATTTGAGTTTACTTCTCTCCTGGCTGCCCCACTACTAACAGAGCGGTGGGGCTGTTGCTTGGACCAAGGTCAATAAATGGCATTTTCCTTGCAGCAATCCATTTCATTGGCAGTCTGTGGTACTCTACCTCTTCTGTGTAGGGGCTGGTCTGTCCCCGCTTTCTCTGAATGCCTCCAGGCATTTTTTGCATATAACCACATTTAACTGTAGGCTGTATGTTGCATCCTGAATGCTGTTCATTCAAATAGTTAAGTCCTGTACTGTATTCCCGTGTACATTTGAAGTCGCTTGCTAGTAGAAGCCATGCCATTCTTCTTTGATTCCCTGAAGAGTCACGGAGTAGGGTTAGGCATATTATGAGCACACAGTAAAATTTCATGGATTACAGAAACCTCCAGATATTGCAGGGCAATAATATCTTCTCCCCTCATTTCTTAACCCACGCTCTTCTAGCCAGTTGCCCACTCAAGATCCTCACCAATTAGGTATTTCAAATGAAAGAGACAAAGCAAGACAAACTTTTATTTCCCCTCCCAGATATCAGTACCATCCACAGTATAAGGTACCACTATCTTCCCAATTTAAACCAAAACCTTGAAGTGATCCTTGACTTTTTTTTTTTGTTCCTTCTCTCACACCCTACTACTAGCAAAGTTATAGATGCTACCTCCAAAAAAACATCTGGATCTCAATACTTTTCTCTACCTTTCCTGCTACCCTCCTGGTTCAAACCATCATCTTTCCCTGAATCACTAAGCAGCTTCCCATCAATTCCCTCTTCTTTATCTCATCCCGCCATTGTTCATTTTACCATGGGGTCATCTTGTCATCTTTTAAAAGCTCCATCAGATCTGTACCTTTCATGCTTGATTCCTCCAGTGGCTTCCACTGCTCTTAGATCTACCATGGTGCAGAAAGCCATGGTTCAGGACCTGGCCTCTGCCTAGCTGCAAACCTATTCTCTCAGTCTTTCTGCCCTTGTCAAGCACATTAATCCAGTAGGGGCTTAAGAACTGCAAATAGAAATCAATGCATTTAGGTGGTATCTCACCTAGTCTACAGGTAGGGTTAGATAAAGAACTTTTTGGAAAAGGACTAGACATTTGTCAGGCCAACAAGATTTGTGCGTGTGTGTAAAGAGGGAGAAGGAGTAAACAGGATAGAGTATTTAGTAAGTGTTATTGAGTAAGTGTTATACCATTCTTAGTGGTATAATACACACCATTGTTATTTAGTAGAACTAGTAAACTATATCCTATATCTTAGAGAATTTCTGAATATATTCCAAATCTCTGCCAGCTTGACATATCTGCTTCATGTCTTGAATAACGGTCTCAAAACTGGGCACTGTTCATAACTCGAGTTACGATGCATAGCTATCACCATATCGCAGTTAAGAGTATGGGACATAACGCTCCAGGTTAAATCACAAGCATATTTACACTACTGACATGTTAGAAAAACAATCTCATAGTACAGGGGCTCGAGAACTATAGCCTACAGGCCGAATCTGGCTGACTGTCTGTTTTTATAAATAAAGTTTTATTGGAAAACAGACATACCCATTTATTTATATATTGTCTATGGCTGCTTTACACTAAAATGACAGAGTTGAGTAGTTGGGGCAGAGACCATATGGTCCCACAAAGCAAAACATATTTACTCTTTGGCTCCTTGCAGAAAAAGTTGACAACCACTCTCAAAGACCCCGCCCCCTTTTTTTTTCTTTTTTCAAGAAGATGGAGAATTAAAAGGCCATGACATCTTTCATGGGTGAAGTGAACAGTACTCTTTAAAAAAATGAGTTTTTTTTCAAAATGTGGTAATAGAGTAGTTCATATTTATTACTATTCCTAAGATAGTTTAATTGTTAAAGAAAACATTGTGGTTTATATAAAGGCCCCATAAGTGAGGTATCATTGCTGTGGGATCAGCTGATATTTCCAGACATGAAAGTACCTTTCAGTACATCCTTAAAATGTACAACAATGGGAAGTGATTTGCAGAAATAAAAATGTTATATCTGGCTTCAGTCCAAATTGCTCAAGGCCATGTTAAAGTCTGAGGAAATGCAGACATAATAGGCTTGCTAGGTTGGAAGTAAAATCACATTTTTCTAAATGCAAAGACTAATCTCGTGCCACTCACCAAACTGGGTTCAGGTTTCACTGACAATCCTTATTAACCTCTTATTTTCTGTATGTGTATAATTTTTCATTCAAATATACTCCAGGTTGCTCAGTCACAGCATGCAAGGGATTTTTAAACTGTTTCTGAACTGCGTGTATTTAAATAATTTCATTAACTTTTATGTTTGACTGAACAAAAGTTTTCGGTCTTCAAATGCTTTATTGCATTTTAATGGTTCACAAAATGATTTTTTTTTCAGCTTGAAATTTTGCAGCTGACTAGCTGACATTGTATAGTAGCTGTGTATGTGCCTAATAGCTGATGTCATTTCATTAGTGAAAAGGGGAAGAGAATATGGTAATTATGTCCACTCCGACAAGACACTCATATGAACAATAAGCTATTTTTCTCCTTATGTACTGTAGCATTTTAATAAGATGATAGTCATAATCATGGGAAATATTATAGTTATCAAAGCCTAGAGCTCTCAAACAAGAAACAAACAAAAGAGTCCAGCCTCGTTGTGAACCGCTTCCAATTTTGTGGACTAGGACCATCCTGGAGCTGTCTCAAAGTCCTGTTTCCAGTATTTTGCTCCTTTAACCTTCCTCCTGTCTCCCCTTTTGGGGAGATGGTATGCTTTTATTTTTAGGTCTTTTCTATTCTTCCTCTCTATCTTCTTCTGTCTCGTCCTCTGCTATTGACAATAACATCTGGATATTGGGCTCCCTACCTCCTCGGTCAGCAGGCAGCACCTCAGAATCTTGGGGCAGCATTTCCATTGCTCTAGACATCTCTACCGAGGGATGTTTCAGGGGAGTGTCCCCTCACTATTCTTCCTGTTCCAAATGTATTGTTGAGTTCCCTGTATTTATTCTACGATATGAAATTACCACATGGCTGAAACAGAAAGTCTGAAATCAGAAAACAATCAATACAGGGGGATCGCAAGGGATAATTGTCTGACAGTCGCCGGTATCTCACTTCTCTCTCCTTCCTCAAATGGATTAACTTGGTGCGTCTCAAATTGTGATCTATGGACCACCTCTGTCAGAAAGGATTGAGTCATTCTCCTAACATATCAATTCCTCAGCCCCACCCCAGGCTTTCAGACACAGCACCACACCAATGAGCTATAAAAACAAATCCCCGGATGGTAATTACACATGCCAGATCTTAAGAACCAATGCAATACGTTTTTCAAAACTTATAAAAATGTTTCTGAAAGAATAGATCCCCCTTTTCTACTCCATTTATCACATTCTGTACAATATATTTCCTTCCTTCTACTCCAATCCAGGCCTTTATCCCTCATGTCTGGATAATCAAAAACCTTTGAAATGATTCCCTCGCCTCTAGTCTTCTGATGCTGCCAGATTTGTCACCTCGGATCATAATTTTAACATCTAATCACCGGCCTTCTAGTGAATGTACCGTCTTTCTCCTTGGTATTAATGGCACCTTGTTAGCTAAGGCACCTCGTTAATGCCTACAAAATCCTCTCCTCAAGAGAATTAGATTACTCGCTATTCTTAAGCAAGGATTCCCTTTTATACCTCTGTACCTCTGTTCAAGTTTTTCCAGGAGCCTTGCCATTTCCACTTCAATTCAATTTATTTATTATGCAGAGTTCACTTAAAGTTTATATCCTGCTTGAAACACTGTCTTACCACCCTACTGGCCCTGCTGCCCTTGAAGTCCTTTAGGATTCAGACACAATCCGAGTCTTTGTTATGGTTGTTTGTATGTGTTTCAAGGCACACACCACAATCACCCACCCGTTTCCATGGAAAACATGATTGATTTGGCAATAATTCCAGTTTCCAAAGATGGTCAGGCATGAATTTAAAGCAACTTGGAGAATTTCTCTTCAAGTAGATCTATACATGACAGGCCACTTCTGTTAGGGATGCAGCAAAAGAGGGGATCATGGATAGAAAAAGAGGCTTTAGCAGTGGCCCTCCTGAAGCAGCTAAAATGAATTCAAAACAAACCTTGACCTGAGAAATTTCATTCTGCATCTCAGAGTGAAGCTGAAAGGTTTGTGCTTTTGTGGGAAGTTAGTGGGAGCAGAACTGAAACCCCATGCTTTGAAGAGGAGGGCTGCTCTTTAGAAGTATCCAGAAGTACAGATGGAATAGTCTAGAGGGAAGGAAGCAAACAGTAGCCAAGATATCTGTACAGGGAGCCTCTCGTCCAGTCAAGGAGAAGCAAATATTCAGGTCTCCCTGTTCTGTGAGCTGGATCCACAGGAAACACGTACTTCTAACAGTTCTTACACCCAGAAAAATCACTCTTTCTAAGTCATGAATAAAGCCTATTATTATATTTGTCACCCTATTTCAACTCCCACCCTCCCTCTGATTATCTCTGTGTGATTCCATTAAAGAAAAATTCAGTTTATAGGTGCCACCTTACGTATATGGTACTATGTCAGGCACAGGGATGCTGCCATGAGCGCTGCACAGTAGGGTCAAAGACCCTGGAACATTTACAGCTAATCATTGTGTGAGGTTAGAATTTCTACTTAAAATCTTATGGTATAAACCAAATGCTACTGGGACAAAGGGGCCAAGGCAATTCTAGTGAGGCAATTGAGGAAGATCCTGGAGAATGAATCACTCTCACAGAAATGGCAATAAACAGCAGGATTATTCTAGGAAGAGGGAAAAGAATCACTGAAAGCACGGAGGCATAAATATGCTTGAGGGGTTGGGAAAGAAGCATCTAGAATGGAACGTAGGCTGCATGATGGAAGTGTGGTGGGTGGGAGAATATGGAACTTTCCAGTACAGCTGGAGATACTGCATATGACTTGGGAGAGCCTCAGTGATTAGTGGTGTGACCATGGACATTTATTATGTGACTCCCTAAAATTTTTGTTACTTTAGAAATAGATATTTTATTTTCCCAAAGATGCTGACCCTTAAAGAAAAGACATTTTTACTTCTGTATACACTTAGAAAGGGTTATATACCAGACCTTGTTAACGTATTAGCCCTGGCTTATTTGTCCTCTATCTAATATTATGGCTCACACAGGCCGCTTAGATAGACTTAGAAGATTACATCACCTTAATCTGTGGAACCATCATATACAGCCAGTCCTAGTGGCTTTGATGGCCTTTGCCCCCTTCCCTATGTTCCTCATAGTGACAATTTCAAATGCTATCAACACATATGTTTTCAGAATGGGAACGTGGTGCAAAGGACCCTAGACGTGCACAAGTACATATCCCTGTAGCTGTCCCTTAACTTGGGTAAGTCAATTAATTGTCTCTGAACCCCTGCTTTTCATTCACAAAATAAGAATAATTCCTATAGTCTTCCCAGGATCAAAGCAATGCACATGAAAGCCTTTTGTTAGTAAAGAATAAATAGTTAAAGGAAGTATTATTACATATTTCTTTTAGTCTGTAAGACACTTGAAAATATATTTGGTTTTATAGACCCATTTTTATACTGTGCCTGTAACAATACTTCACACACACTGATCATACAAAAATAAACTTACACTCAAGAAGGTCAAACAGAAATAAAAAAAATCTATTATATCACATAAAATCCAGTTATTTTGTGTTAATACATTTTTCCATGGTAATAAGAAACAGAGTAACAAAGAAAAATAGAGGTGAAGCCCAAAATAAAGATTTAAAGATAAGGGCAAATTGCAGATTAATCAACTCTCTAAGACTTGTTTCAAACATCAACAATGTTATATCCTTAATAAAAGTGTTATTAGATAAGGGCAGAAGTTATATCTTAAAAATCTACTTTTTTTTTTGAAGCATTAAAGCCATGAAGGTTAATTTAATGACATTTCATATAGCAATAGCACCAGCTGTTTAATAATGAAGAACGCTGTGCACCAGTTTAGAGAGGGCTTCAGGGCTGTTTTATATGCTGTTTTTAACAATTCAACTAAGCCAGGGGTCATCTGCAGATGAAGAGATGAGAAAAAAATAAATCCACAATGATGGTTGAGCTAATTGTTCACAATAGCTACTAGAATCCGATATGGAGGAATGTAATTGACGATGTGGGTAGCCTATGGTGATGTACTCTTGAGGAAAAGAAAATTTTTTTTACCTTTTTTTAAGTGTTCAGTTAATGAATTTGATACACATACACATAAACACACAGATGTATTTCATTCTGAGTTGCTGTTGTACATGTTTTCTTCACATTTTGAGAAAAAAAAGTCAGTATTTTTCTGATCTTGAATCCGCATTTATTTTTCTTCTTTGTTATTTCTCAGTGACTATTATGCCCAATTAAACATTATTGGACTACTTTTCCTTTTTTCTTACCTAACTTCTCCTGATCTTGATACTCTTCTCAAAAGATTTTGGGTTTGATTCTCTTTTTAAGATAACTTGCATTCTGTAGATTTATTTTTTTAAAAAATGTCCTTAATCCTTTACTACAAACTCTGCCAGTATAAAGAGTATAGTTTTCCCAGGCCAGGGGATCACGTGCACACATTTGGGAAATCTGAAGAAAAGCCCAGAATAGTCTTTCTCTATAGAGTGAAAGAGTCTCATCATCCATCAGATGCCATAGATTGTCATTTGTCCAAGCGAATTCTAAGTTAAGCATATGGTACCTCTGAAGAAATCAGGAGAGGAGGTGGTCTCCAAACTCTGTATTCACAACTGCTAGGGATTTATCATCCCTGTTTGGCAAGAGGACAAAGAAATGACCCACACAGAAAAGGGGACACAGAGATTATACTAAACATAAGTCATTTGACTGTTTTGAGAATGACAAAGTGATCTCTGAAACTGAATCACAGAAACTGAATCTCATCACATTGTGGGGGACAAGAGAGGATGCAAACTATCTCTATCCAGTCCAGTTGCGGCATTACCTGAACTTCAGGCAAGTGATGTATTCTACTGGTACATGAATCCTTTAGGGCTTTGTATTATTTTTCTAAGTTATCTCTAGACTTCTTATGAATAATGAACACGTGGTTGACAATTTTTAACTATAGACACTATAAGGAGTTGAAGAAGCAAACTCGATTTAGAATGTCATTAAGTATATTAAAACACTTTTTGGATAAAAATTATATTGTATATACAAAAGAAAAATAGTGATGAACATTGATTAAAGCCCAATAAGTTCAACCCAATGTGTTTAGTTGCTTTGCTGTGTTGTCCACCGTAAGGTCTGGGTAGGTTATAAAGACAGTAGTCTCAGTTTGCTCTCTCAAAGAACACACAAAACTATGTATAGAATGTGATATAAATAACACACTGGACTGAAAAACAATATGAGAAAGAAAATTATATTTGGCAGGTAATTATACAATTTGGGTCTGATTTCTCTTTTGTAAAGTAACTTGCAATCCTTTGATTTATAAGGAAAAGAAAAATGTCCTCAACCCTTTACTACAAACTCCGACAATGGAGAAGAGTATAGTCTTCTTGTTCTAGGGATCATGTGCATACATTTGGGAAATCTGAAGAAAAGGGCAGAATAGTCTTTATAGAGTAGAAGAATATTGCTGTTTATCACATAGAAAAAACAACAAAACAAACAGTAAAATGCTGAGTCTAGACATATGGTGTGATCAAAATTAGCAAGTGTTTAAGGAAAGAAAAAAAAAACCCAGAAATATTTATATCAATTATCTTTTAGAGGAAAAGTGATTTGTTCAATCTGGATTTGCTACAGTTCTCTGAGTTATTTGATGAAAGGAGACATGGCTGTCAAGGCAAATGTATCAAGCCAATCCAGAAACCCAAAGCGTATATCAATACATAAGACTTGGCTTTATGGGCTCAACATTGCCAAGTAAGCCATTTACCTGAGATGGGATTTAGCTGGGCAGGGGTGAGGACTAAGGAAAAGAAGTTAGTGAAAGGGGCTGGGGAAGGTAACATAGTGACTTGTTCTAGGATAGAAGCTTGGAAGAGGGACAGGTTCAATAGTTGTGAAAGTGGGTACCCAAGAGAATTACCAGTGATGACAAAAGCTACATCCAAATAGATGCACTGATGTCACCCCAACCTCAACATTGGTATCTCAGCTGCTTGAAGGCAGGATGACCATCACCTTTCTCACCTCTCCAATACTTAGCACAATACTTATAACCTCTTAGATACTCTAGTCACCATTTGCTGAGTGAATTATCGAATGTATTTGCATGTATTGGAGCATTGGTTAATTGGCAACATAAAGCCGACCATCCACGAAATCATCCTCTAGTTGACTCATTTTGGTCCCCAAAATGCAAAAATATGTTGCTGTTTTGTGTTTGCGTGTGTGCCTTAACAGAGATGTTAGCAAAAGAAAAATCTGTCAAAGGAGAACAGCATTCTATCAAAGAAAAATACTGACATTCACAAAAAAAGAACAAAGCTCTTGGTGTCCCTCTATCTTTAACGTGCCTCTACCAGCAAAGGGAAGCACAGAGGTTAACAGATTTAGCAGAAAAAGCAGGTTGTAGTCCCATTGACAGCTAGGAAATGAAATGACATCAAGTATTCAATGATTGCCCTCAATTAGCCTATGCAAAGCAAGAATTAATTACCAGCATTGAAAAAGTTCACCTTTGACTCCTCTTTCAAGATCTCACTTACACTGAGTGTTCTCTGGCGTTATAAATGAAAGTCCGGTAGACTTGATAACTTGCTTTTCCCTTAATATATTTTAGTTGGAAGTAGGGTTTTTTTGTTTGTTTGTTTCTTTGTTTTTTTGTTTTTTAATACGGCAGCTCAAAGTTGTTAAAGAGTACTCCTAGTTGGTGTAAGATATAGATATAAATCCACATATACATGCAGATGGAGATCTAAAGATTTGTACATCTAGATACTGATTCATAGATGACTGATTTACTGATCCGGAATGTAACAGACATTAGCAGTACCACTGGATGTATTAGCTTTGGAATTCTCAAGGCAGCAATTAAATGTATTAAAGTAAACCTATAAAATAATTTTATTACTATTCAGGGAAATAAATCATAAAAAATAATGCCTATATAGTAGGTAGAGATCCCCTTTTTTGACATATTCTAACAAAAGCTGTATATCTTTTTCCCAAGCCACTAATAAAATAAAACCAAATGAATCCATAAAGCCATTCACTTAATGAAATAATTTTGTTAAGCAAACAATAAAAACCTTCGTTGGCAACAAAGAAGTCACACTGGAGCACACAGGAATGCTGAATAAAGGCAGGATGTGATTTGCTGGGTCTGGGAGAGTTACCAGGGCAAATGGAAAGGCTTAACTTGGCTTAGGCAATATTGCCAGGAAGCGTCAATCTTAGGTAACATAAGAGTTAGGAAATACAAAGAAGTGCCAGAAGAAAGGAGATAAGAACCCAGAAAAGGGGAGAAAATATGAAAGAATAAAAAGGGAACTTGGGAGAGGAAAGGAACATTTGCTTGAACACTTAAGCCTAAACCCCTTTATCTATGGTTTTGCAATGATGGCGGAGCATGGTACCAGCTAGGAAGCTACACTGGGGTCAGAAGGATGGCCAATGAGAAGTGCGTCTTTTTTGGACCACTGAGTTTGAACTCAGCCAGATGTGGGTTTAAGTCTCAATCCTTATTATTAGAGGTATCTCTATGGGTAGGGAAACAAAACTGCGCCAATGTGTTTAACTGTAACATTAACTTAACTGTACTTACGCTGTGTGGCTGGTCATTATTTGGTAGAGGAATGTCCCAAATCCTACTCACTTCTACAACCACCTGCCGTTTCTGAATGCCTACCAACCAGTCAACAGGGAGGGGATGGGTATGATGGTTTAACAGGAACAAGGCAAGCCTAAATGAGATGTTTTTATGTCATGTTTAGTAGCACATACACAAGCATCGCAATTGACCTAGTAACTGCCTACCACGTGGGGCCTTCCAGACTTCCTCTAGTGAAGCCAAGGGCAGAAGCACCAATGTTTTCCCGGCTTCCAAAAGAATATAGGCAACTGAACGTACCTTGAAAATATCAACCAGAGAAATACATTAATGGATCCAGATAGTATTAGTTCATGATCCCAATGTGCCATTGGGGTTCAACAGGAGCTACTATGCACGTTCTTCTGGAGATAGATCAGTGAACGGATGAAAGAGACTTGGTCTCTTGCTCTCAGCTTCTTCATCTGCAAAATGGAATGTGCTCAGTGTCTATTTCAGGTTGCTGACACAGCGCTTTGCCCTGTGTCTGCACATAGTGAGGGTTCAATACACATGAGCTGTTATTGTTATTAATATTAGTATAAGAAATTCACCCCCCCCAAATCTGTAAAGTATAGCTTTGATAGATTACCTAGATTATGTTCTTTTAAAATAGTTATCTGAAGAGATGTTTGGGTTGTTTCTCCAGGCCAATGCTCGTTAAAATGGAAAAAAAAAATGTACAAATGGGGAAAAAAAGAGGGGGTTTAAAGGCAAATGAAACTGAATTGTGTGTTTTCCAAAGGGGGTTTATTGTTTCTGGCTGCAGCCCTCCATTTTGAAAAGCCCGTTATTTGCCTACAAAAACAGTCAGCAAATAATGAGTCATGCTGCAGAATTTTGTGCCTTTTCAGAGAAATATTTTCTGACAGCAATATATCTCTGAGTAACTTTAAAATTCTGTTGAAACCGGTTTGTTTAGACAATGTTAGCCAACTTCTGCCTTGGGTGTTAAGAGTGAAGCACTCCGTTTCAGCAGAGCAAGGCTAGGCTGACAGATCTTGAATACAGTAATGTTGCCGTCTGTCCCAAAGTAAACAGAAATTGGCAATTTGAAAATGTCATCAACCCAGAGCTTTCAAAGGTGTTAAATATTTAACTGTAGCTAATAGACTGCAAAGTAATGCTTGCTTGGCTAAATACATGCGCTTTTTATTTCTCCCTGATCACTCTTGGCATCTTCTTTTTCATAGCCTCACTCAGCTTTTCAGAAGCAGAGCAAGGCTGAAGGCAGGGACAACAATCTGATTCTAGAAAACTCTATGTTTGGCTCGAAGAGAATGCTTTAGAATCTTGGCCTTGGACCTGGGCTCAAGTGTCAGCTATGAAACCTAAAACCTATGTGACTTGAAGTGTGTCACCCCTCCTCTGTATGCTTAGTTTTCTCATCTGTAAAGCCTTGTGCATGGTTTGAAAAAGAAATGAGATAATGGGCATAAGTACTTAGCACAGTGCCAGGCACACGGTAAGCTCAGTAATTATTGGCCATAAGTACAGTACGTGTTGCTATCACAGTTAGGGTGCATGTCAAGTACTTTTCTTTCTCTGGGCATTTGTTCCTTTCTCTCTTGGGATGTTCCTTCCTTGGACTTGGCATGGGTGTCCCTTTCTCAACCCTTCCGGCTTCAACTCAGTCGGTACCTCCTCCCATGGGCCTTTGCTGGCCTGGATCTTTCTGGTTAAATCAGCCATTCCTCACTCCTCTACCACACCTAGACACCCCAGCCCCCCCCATTCTGTCCTCTGTCTATTGCATCACGTGACTCTAACTGAAATCGTATTACTTTTGAAACCTGTTGATGGTCTCTCCCCAGTCCAATGCAAGCTCCTTAAAGTTTTTTTCTGTCTTTTTCACCATAAATTTCCAGAGCCCAGAACAGGACATGATTCACTGGGCCTTCTAAACAGATGCTTACTGATGAACCAACCCTTATTATAACTATGATGAGTACACCTCTGTATTAACTTATTTAATTTATGCATTAGGCTGTTACTCAGAATACAACATTATATTATTAAAAAGAGTTCCTGTAAAAGTTAAGCCATCATGCAGGTATTATAAATGATTTTTACTAAATATAGCATCCAGTGTGTCATTAGCGTCTGGGATTCTGGTAAAAGTAATATGCTAAGGAGAGCTGGGAGAAAAGTACATACTATTAGCATAACTTATCTCCTGATCAAAGCAAAAGTATAAAGCACTTTGTGATAACTTCCCAAAATAATCCAGTGTTCTTAGCAATGGCTCTGAGAAAAATTAAGATAGAAGAAACGGTGTCCACCAATCCAGGAGTGTTGGCAAATGGTTACGAGAAGTCTTTTTCCTTTCTCATTGAGAACTTGACCTTCATGAAAGCTGAAGCTCTGTCCCCCCGTCACTTGGTATATACCATGTTCCTTAGGAATAGCACCTACGGGAAAAATGACCCTGATTGGAAAATTGGGTCTAGTCCTGGAGGAACTAGAAATTCAACTGTAAATATTCCAGGGTGGTCTTCCTAGGTTTGGGGATCCCTGGGCATGGTGACTTTTGTGTCACGGCCCTTGTCATACACAACAGCAACCATGCCTGCAGAACTGTTGGAAACATCAGGCTCTCTGGGGATTGGGGCTATCTGAGCCAAGGCCCCCTCTGCTGACTGCCTGGTTTGCACTCACCCCCTTGTAGCTGAGCAGGCAGCCATGGGACAAAAGAGATCTTTCAGCACTACTGACTGTTTGCCGCAAGGGCTCTGCCTAAAGAGAAGTCTTGAAGCTGCCTGGCTGACAAGCTGGGCTTCCCATTCTATACCTTTCAAATGAATCTGATGCCAGCATCCCCAGGGGCATTTGTTATGGACTAAATATGTGCCACCCCCTCAAATTCCTATGTGGAAACCTTAACCCCCACTTTGAAAGTATTTGCAGGTGGGGCCTTTGCAAGGTAGTTAAATTAATAGAGGTCATGAGGGTGGGGCCTCCTTGATGGGATTAGTGTCCTTTTAAGAAGAGGAAGAGTTAGGAAGTGACACTCCTTGTCTTGAGAGAAAACCATGAGAAGATAGCCATCTGCAGACCATGGAAGAAGGAGGACACTCCCCAGGAATCAAATCTATGGCACCTTGACCTTGGATTTCCCAGCCTCCAGAACTGTAAGAAATATATTCCTGCGGTTCAAGCCACCCCGCCTTTGGTCCTTTGTTACGGCAGCCAGAGCTAAGAGTACTCTTCAGAAGAGTGCGTGCCTAGTACAGCCTAACAAGAAGACACCCTGGTGGGGACAATAGGACAGGAAGTGGTCTGATGGTTACGGACAGCACAGATGATATCCTGCAAAGGCGTTGCCTTGTCAAAGGCCATGGACTGAGCCAATGAAAAGGAGGTGAGAAAACCACAAAAGAGAACTGGCTCAGCTTCTGATTCGCCAAGGAATTTGGCACAGAGGCAGTTTAAGGGTCCCTGGGAACCCTTCAATCCTACAGAAGTAAAGGAGACATGTACTATTTTAAATATTGTTTGACCAGTTCTTGGTATATAAAAGCTAAATAAAGAAGTTGAACTGTATACATGAGCTAAGTAAATATACTAACTAGAGTGGCACTCTAGTACTTTATCTTAAAACTATCTCCATCTCTTATTCTCTCTTTGTTTTTAGCTAAATTCTTCATATAAGAGCTTTCTTGGCAAGGATAAGCAGTGCTCTAACTATGATGACCTACTATATGTTGGAAGAAATGGAAGAAAAAAATGTCTCACAATGTAAGCGATAGAAAATATAATCCCTGAAAAAAAGGAATGCGTACATTTGACATGACTCCAACTTTCCCTAGTGTTCCGTTCATTCCTAAAGACAGCATGTCATCAGAAAAAAGGATGAGGGAGGGAGTCAAGAACTCCAGACTCTGGGTCCGCAGGCAACACTGCGGAGAGACACTGACCTCTCAGCTTTTCAGGAGACAGATCCTCATCTGAAGAATGAGAAAAATGGGACCAGCAAAGCCCATGCAGGACTGATATTCTGGAATTCTATTACTCCCTCTTCAACCCCAGCATCTATCATGACAACATTTTGCTTGTTTTGTCTTTGCTTTTGTTTTTGTTTGTTTTTTCCCACGTAAAGAATTACAGAAGTGTTGACCCACACTTCTTGCCTCTTCTTTCTCTTCGTTCTGCAGGTACTGCCTTTTACTATCCCCAAAACACACCTGTTACATCACTGCCCTCTCAAATGGTGCCTCACCACGCACCAGGTGTCCAAGGTTAAGACTTTCCAACTGAAGTCGTTCATTTTGTCCCATGCAAATTCCATACTGTGCACACACTCCGTACTATATGTAAGATAGGAGTGAACAAGGCTTTAGCTGCTGCAAATCTGAATGAGCATTTTAAGTCTATGTGCAACCTAAGAATCAACGACTCTTTTGGAAGAGGGTGATAAAATGTGTTTTTCACAGACAGCCCTAAACCTAAGCAATGCTGGTATTTCTGTAAATAGAGCAAAAAGTGTCCAGAAGTAATGAGTCATCCTACCTTTATCCAGTGTGAGTTGATGTTATTAGTTTTCTTTATCATTAGTGACATTTTATTAATAGTTTAGGTGCTTCGTTCTCAAAGACCCCTGAACAAATACCATAGAAAAGGAAATGCCATAATGACTATATGCAAAAAGCAGATTGTCAGATATGGACAAATTCTCTTGTAAAAATACAGTTCATCCGTCACTGCCCCAGGCAGAAGCTCGGCTCTGGCAACTTGGCTTGACCCTCCAGAGTCCTAATCTTCATCAGACTAAACAAGGTACAACACACTCCCAACTTTTATTGTCAAAGCTACTCCAAGTTTGATTCCTCCACACTTAAAAAATTCATCAGGGTTGGGAGCTTTCACCACTTTCCTTGGCTGCTGGTTGCATACTGTGATGGCTTCTCCTCTGTCATCCACGATCCTTTCCTATCAACTCCAAATCTCCTGGGGTTGACTTTTAAACGTTACTTGTTTATTTCTTTCCACCGAAAAGGGTAAACAAACCAAGAATGAACTGCAGACTCAGTGTGAGCCCAGACACAGAACAAGCCCACTAAGCTCTTTGGACCCCTAATGAAATGACAGTGCAGAGTGTCCTCCCCATCACTGATGAGACTGAAGACACGACAGGAGAGAGGAAGACAGGAAAGCAGCGCTCCCCTGCATCTTCAATTAGCCATGGAGGGAAAATGAGACAAACAGTCATGTATAATTTAGAGGCTTGCTCTCTGGTTCTTCCTGCCGTGGGCAGCCTTGCACGGAGGGAGGAAGTATGACCTAGTGCAGTGCTCAGGGCTGGGCGTCTGGCATCTTGGGTTGTGTTTCCAGTGAGTTCACAGACTTACTTCCTGACCTTGTATGCTACTTAATTTCCTTCAAAGCGACTGAAACAACTTGCTGGTACAGATGACATGTTTGGTTATTCTGGGAATGGGGACGGCCGGCAGTCCCTCGGCATACGCATTAGATGGAGCATAAAACAGACAGGATGAGCGAAGACCATGGTGTTTGAGACCAATGTTGGCACCTGAGACTGAGGATTCAGGGGGAACATGAGGTGGGGGGGAAGGGGGAGGGTGGGTTCTAATGTGCATTCTCTTCTACCTAGATGGCTGTCCTTTGTTTTGTGTTTTAACTGATCAGCAAATTATAAACCATCCTAATGATGAACACTGCTTAAGTAAGGGCCAAATAAGTCTATAAACTTCTCTGATGAAGAAAGAATGTGGACAGAAAAGACTATTTTCTAGAAGAAGTGGGTCTTGGCTTACTATTAACCCCAAGCTGAAGTGCTGAGAACTAGGAAGAGAAGTTGGAAAGATGACTTCTGCGAGCACATTTCAAACAGCAATCACTGTGTTTTGGAACAGATATGCACTGAAAAAAATCATCAGCATCCACAGAAGAATCCAGAAAGAAGTGAGAAGACTCCTTCTCCTCCTGCGGTGAGTATGGAGAAGCCTCTAAACCTGACGAAGGTACAGAGGAGGCAAGTCTCCCCAGGAGCAGCCGCTGAGTGGAGAGGGAGTAAAGCAGAGGGCCCAGATCTGAAGGAGATGGTATAAAATGACTCAGCTCCTCTGCTGGAAGAAATGGTGGCATGTATAGGACTGGTTGCCGGCTTAGAAGACCCGTGAGATTCCTCCTTCACCAGAGATTAGTATTTCAAGAAGGCAAGAAGGAAGTAACTTTGGGCATTAAGAGAGAGAATTAATAGCTAATATTTATTGAGCACTTAGAATTAGGCACTATATTAAGCACCTTACATATTTTATCTCATATAATTCTAAAATCAATGTTATGAGATTGCTGCATATATATATATATATATATGTTAACCCATGGAATAACTGAGGCATATCTGAAAAATAAAAATAAGTTATAGGTCTATTTTATATCCATATGAGAATTTTTTTAAGAATAATTAGGATTGAAAGAAGGTGGATAGGTGGACTTGGTTTTGGCTCTGGTCTTTGTCCCTAAATAGGGCAACCCACTGTCCCAGTTGTCCTGGTTTCAGCCTGTAGCCCTCGATAGCCCTCAGTCCTGGTAGGCTGCCCCGCCCTCTAAAGCTAAGTAGTTCTCAGCTACTTGCTCAATACATACAGACATCTAAGCCCCAGAAGGTCTGCGGGAGAGCCGAAGCATCTTTTGCTGTAACAGGTTTCCCAGTTGATGCTGACGCACACCAAAGCTGGACAGCACGGACTTGAACTTCGAGGGTAGTGACTAAGTATGAATCAGCCTTCCCAGGCCTGCACTTACTTACTCAGAGCTCATGCATGCATGCCAACCTGTCTGCCTTCAGCTGAATTCCTGTCTGTGGGAGGTGCCGAGCCACGCCCAAAAGAACTAGAGTACAGGAGCAAAGAAATAAAATAAAAGTAAGTGAATGAGTACAAGACAAGAATGCTAATTAACAAATACGGAAGTGGTCGGTTGGGGTGGAGGAAAGAGGTGGGCAAGCCCATGTCAGGGGGAGGTGAGTGAGAGAAGAAAGCAGTGCTTGAGGCAGGAGAGCAGGGAGTGGCAGAGAGGGGGATCCCCCCTGACTCTGAGCACTTCTCCCAGAGGCCATTGCTGCCCTCCATCACTCCTTGTTCGCCATCTGCGGCAGGCTCTCACAGCTCGCGTTGCTCTCAGACCTGGATCATTTTACCAGCTATTTAATGAGCCTAAAGAAATGGCGTCAGCCTCAGAAAGCATAGCACACGCTGTTTAGAGAAGTGGACATTCCTTCATGCTATTACGCTGTGATAACCTTTGGCAAGAAGTATGTATTCCTTTGCTCTGTCTTCCCTGAGAAGAAATTTTCCTTCTGTTCTCACGTGGTCATTGAAGAAACAAAGACTACCATATTTAGTGGAAGACAAAAGGGCAGGCTTTTAGGAAAATATTGACNACTGATCAGCAAATTATAAACCATCCTAATGATGAACACTGCTTAAGTAAGGGCCAAATAAGTCTATAAACTTCTCTGATGAAGAAAGAATGTGGACAGAAAAGACTATTTTCTAGAAGAAGTGGGTCTTGGCTTACTATTAACCCCAAGCTGAAGTGCTGAGAACTAGGAAGAGAAGTTGGAAAGATGACTTCTGCGAGCACATTTCAAACAGCAATCACTGTGTTTTGGAACAGATATGCACTGAAAAAAATCATCAGCATCCACAGAAGAATCCAGAAAGAAGTGAGAAGACTCCTTCTCCTCCTGCGGTGAGTATGGAGAAGCCTCTAAACCTGACGAAGGTACAGAGGAGGCAAGTCTCCCCAGGAGCAGCCGCTGAGTGGAGAGGGAGTAAAGCAGAGGGCCCAGATCTGAAGGAGATGGTATAAAATGACTCAGCTCCTCTGCTGGAAGAAATGGTGGCATGTATAGGACTGGTTGCCGGCTTAGAAGACCCGTGAGATTCCTCCTTCACCAGAGATTAGTATTTCAAGAAGGCAAGAAGGAAGTAACTTTGGGCATTAAGAGAGAGAATTAATAGCTAATATTTATTGAGCACTTAGAATTAGGCACTATATTAAGCACCTTACATATTTTATCTCATATAATTCTAAAATCAATGTTATGAGATTGCTGCATATATATATATATATATATGTTAACCCATGGAATAACTGAGGCATATCTGAAAAATAAAAATAAGTTATAGGTCTATTTTATATCCATATGAGAATTTTTTTAAGAATAATTAGGATTGAAAGAAGGTGGATAGGTGGACTTGGTTTTGGCTCTGGTCTTTGTCCCTAAATAGGGCAACCCACTGTCCCAGTTGTCCTGGTTTCAGCCTGTAGCCCTCGATAGCCCTCAGTCCTGGTAGGCTGCCCCGCCCTCTAAAGCTAAGTAGTTCTCAGCTACTTGCTCAATACATACAGACATCTAAGCCCCAGAAGGTCTGCGGGAGAGCCGAAGCATCTTTTGCTGTAACAGGTTTCCCAGTTGATGCTGACGCACACCAAAGCTGGACAGCACGGACTTGAACTTCGAGGGTAGTGACTAAGTATGAATCAGCCTTCCCAGGCCTGCACTTACTTACTCAGAGCTCATGCATGCATGCCAACCTGTCTGCCTTCAGCTGAATTCCTGTCTGGGGGAGGTGCCGAGCCACGCCCAAAAGAACTAGAGCACAGGAGCAAAGAAATAAAATAAAAGTAAGTGAATGAGTACAAGACAAGAATGCTAATTAACAAATACGGAAGTGGTCGGTTGGGGTGGAGGAAAGAGGTGGGCAAGCCCATGTCAGGGGGAGGTGAGTGAGAGAAGAAAGCAGTGCTTGAGGCAGGAGAGCAGGGAGTGGCAGAGAGGGGGATCCCCCCTGACTCTGAGCACTTCTCCCAGAGGCCATTGCTGCCCTCCATCACTCCTTGTTCGCCATCTGCGGCAGGCTCTCACAGCTCGCGTTGCTCTCAGACCTGGATCATTTTACCAGCTATTTAATGAGCCTAAAGAAATGGCGTCAGCCTCAGAAAGCATAGCACACGCTGTTTAGAGAAGTGGACATTCCTTCATGCTATTACGCTGTGATAACCTTTGGCAAGAAGTATGTATTCCTTTGCTCTGTCTTCCCTGAGAAGAAATTTTCCTTCTGTTCTCACGTGGNCTGAAGGAGATGGTATAAAATGACTCAGCTCCTCTGCTGGAAGAAATGGTGGCATGTATAGGACTGGTTGCCGGCTTAGAAGACCCGTGAGATTCCTCCTTCACCAGAGATTAGTATTTCAAGAAGGCAAGAAGGAAGTAACTTTGGGCATTAAGAGAGAGAATTAATAGCTAATATTTATTGAGCACTTAGAATTAGGCACTATATTAAGCACCTTACATATTTTATCTCATATAATTCTAAAATCAATGTTATGAGATTGCTGCATATATATATATATATATATGTTAACCCATGGAATAACTGAGGCATATCTGAAAAATAAAAATAAGTTATAGGTCTATTTTATATCCATATGAGAATTTTTTTAAGAATAATTAGGATTGAAAGAAGGTGGATAGGTGGACTTGGTTTTGGCTCTGGTCTTTGTCCCTAAATAGGGCAACCCACTGTCCCAGTTGTCCTGGTTTCAGCCTGTAGCCCTCGATAGCCCTCAGTCCTGGTAGGCTGCCCCGCCCTCTAAAGCTAAGTAGTTCTCAGCTACTTGCTCAATACATACAGACATCTAAGCCCCAGAAGGTCTGCGGGAGAGCCGAAGCATCTTTTGCTGTAACAGGTTTCCCAGTTGATGCTGACGCACACCAAAGCTGGACAGCACGGACTTGAACTTCGAGGGTAGTGACTAAGTATGAATCAGCCTTCCCAGGCCTGCACTTACTTACTCAGAGCTCATGCATGCATGCCAACCTGTCTGCCTTCAGCTGAATTCCTGTCTGGGGGAGGTGCCAAGCCACGCCCAAAAGAACTAGAGCACAGGAGCAAAGAAATAAAATAAAAGTAAGTGAATGAGTACAAGACAAGAATGCTAATTAACAAATACGGAAGTGGTCGGTTGGGGTGGAGGAAAGAGGTGGGCAAGCCCATGTCAGGGGGAGGTGAGTGAGAGAAGAAAGCAGTGCTTGAGGCAGGAGGGCAGGGAGTGGCAGAGAGGGGGATCCCCCCTGACTCTGAGCACTTCTCCCAGAGGCCATTGCTGCCCTCCATCACTCCTTGTTCGCCATCTGCGGCAGGCTCTCACAGCTCGCGTTGCTCTCAGACCTGGATCATTTTACCAGCTATTTAATGAGCCTAAAGAAATGGCGTCAGCCTCAGAAAGCATAGCACACGCTGTTTAGAGAAGTGGACATTCCTTCATGCTATTACGCTGTGATAACCTTTGGCAAGAAGTATGTATTCCTTTGCTCTGTCTTCCCTGAGAAGAAATTTTCCTTCTGTTCTCACGTGGTCATTGAAGAAACAAAGACTACCATATTTAGTGGAAGACAAAAGGGCAGGCTTTTAGGAAAATATTGACTTAGAAAACCTTATCCCTGAGAAAAAGATTTTAACAGAACGAGCCAATGAAAAATTCCCACTGAGATTTACAGGATTTAGAAACTTTTTTTTTTTTTAAGCCGATGTTCACATGTCACTTTAAGTTGACCCAGAGCATTAAATCCATGCTAATTTTAGCTAGCTACTATGTTTTTGGAAATTAGGGTTTAAATCCCACTTTTGTAGTGGGAAAAAGTAATCCCACGAAGCTGCCTGGTCAGAATCTGGTAAAAGAGCATCCTTTCTTGAAAGACACTGAAGAAAACATTGTGGAGAACAATTCAAAGAGGGCTGAAGACTGACTACTTTACCATGAATATGCATTTTTTCAAAATTAAGTTAAAATAAGAAGAATGGATTAAAAAGAATACAATTCTTATTAGTAGCCTACATAGCCCAGCATTTGTCCCCCAAATCGATTGCTCTATGAAGAATGTCCTGGTGGCCATGACCATGTACACACTCACTCTTTTCATATTTCTCTTTTAGCACTTCCCTTACTCTGCTTCACCTTCTTGTCATTTTTATGCACACCTTCTGTCCTAGATGAAACCACACTGAGGATATAGGAGGTGTTTGTTTGTTTCTTTCTTTCTTTCATTCATTCATTCAACAAATATTTACTGAGTGCCTGGTATATGTCAGGCTCAGTTGTGGGGCCTGTAATACAATAGTGAATGAAAATATAGTCACTGAATTAAATTTAAAGGCTGGGGGGAGGAGGATTAGGAAGTAGACAAGAAATCTTGATGCCAACTATACATGCCAAGGAACAGATAACCTTAGTGACTCCACGGACTTAATCTTAGATGGTCAAGGAAGGATTCTCAGGGCAAACAACACTAATCAGAGTCATTTACTCTGCAGGTTAGTAATAGCTAACCAAGCACTAAGGGGGGGGAGGACCTGTGCCAGCCACAGACAGGGTGTAAATCAGAGCAACAGGGTAGCAGTCAAGCCATGGGTAGATCCTGAGCTCATGGTCTCCAGTAAGCACTCGGCTCTGTGCCTTGAATGTGGCATGCACTCAACGATGTAAGTTGAATTAAAAAAATAAAAGTCCACCCAGATCAAAGTGTATGTGAAGAGATGTCAAGTCAAAATTATCCTTCAGATATTTTTAAGGGCTCTAATCACTCTTGGTTTTCTTATGCTTTCTTTTCTAGTCCTTGTTACTTAAGAGCTTAAGGAGCCAAATCAATGAGGAAAAAAGCTTACTCAATTTTTGCTTGAAGATGAGTTACATTTGTTTAACAACAGAAATCCGAAGGACATCAGATGTTTCCTCATCTGTGTTCTATACATGCATGAGTTGAAAGTTGGAATAAACATTTTTTAAGCTCAGCAAATTTTCCCCTCTGAGTTGGCCAGATGTTCTGGCTAAACACTAAGCTGGTGGTTAGTAATCAGGCCCTTCTTTGATGGTAATCAGTTTTTACTGATCAGGGGAAGAGTGTTTCCAATAATTCTCCCTTCATTTGTGAAATAGAGGATACACTTAATTTGCATCAGCTATACATTGGAGCAAGCATTTGCCATTTGCTTACAAAAATAAAGCCTCAACAGCCATTCCACAAACGAGTAAAACGGGATTATTTTAGCTACAGAGTCCAACTAATTTTGATTGAAGATGTTTTCTGACTGATAAGGATTCCAAAAATATTTTTACTCTGAAGCAATATACAAGTACAAACTAAAAAAAAGAAAAAAAAAGTGACTCAAAACACTNCTGATAAGGATTCCAAAAATATTTTTACTCTGAAGCAATATACAAGTACAAACTAAAAAAAAGAAAAAAAAAAGAAAAAAAAAGTGACTCAAAACACTGAAAAAAATACACTACCAAGTTAAATTTTCCCTGTTTTAAGATCCCTTAGTATAGAACTGCAGCTCATTTTGCTTTACTTCTTTCAACAACATATGATTTTCTGGTGGAGTACTTGTTGCTTTTTCATGGTGCATTAAATAGAAACCCTAAGTCCAAAATACAGCTGCTGCTACTCTGATAAGCAGCTAAAATTATATCAAAAAGGAATACCTTCATTATGGCATATCTCTTTTCAGGCAGTAGCTTCTCAGTCATCTAACGCTTAGCATACTGATTATTTAAAAAAAAAGTAACAATTATGTCCCTGAGGACTAATGTTCAAGAAACAATAATCAACACTAGTTCTAGGAAACTCAGCCCAAACACTGCCAAGCGAGCCCAATGTCACTGCCACCGAGTTAAAAATAGTGCATTCTGCAGCATCTCATTTTATTTTTGAATCCATCAAGGGTGTCCACTGAGCTAAAATGAGTGATTGAAAGTAAGCTGATCCTTTGTGCCAATAGTAACAATTGTATATATCAGGTCTTAAGCCACACTTAAGAAGATAATTAAATATATGTGTTTTACTTCACGAGAATGAAGCCAGTCAGGTGAAACATTATTTTACAAGATTGTGTTAGCAAACTGTCCAAAAACAGTATTTCTTTTGTAAAAGTTCTTATAAAATACCTCAATATTTTAATGGTGATTTGATGGTGAGAATATTTACAGTCTCCTTGCATCATCTTTCCTTTTCCTTCCCCAAATTCAAGTTCATTTAAAATAATTTTCCTTGGACATAATGTAATACACAATAAAATAATCTTTAATTTAATAAAATTAACTTAATAATTGATCAACTTTAATATAACTGACTTGATAAAATTGATTAACTTGACTTTTTTCACAAAGGAAATGTTTCAGACCTCCTCGCCAAGTACACATGCAAAACCCATTATCCGTAGCACTATGCCCTGGTCATATGTCTAAATACTCGTAGATTTTAAAAAGTTCCTTCATTTTTTTTTAAATTGTCACTGAAAAAGAAAAAAGCCAAAATACCTCGATTCTAATGATCCACTCCTTTTGTTGAATGATGGTCTGCAAGTAGTTGCTATAAACTCAAGAGCTGATAGGAACAGAAATCCTAAAATGGAACCTAAACAACTTAGAGCACAGTTTTTTCACTCTTGCAAATTGACCTTGGACCTTACCAAAACCTTCCAACACCCACGGTCTGATTTGAGTGAGATGTCTGAAGTCCCCATCAGGTGTCGTGTTGAGTCACTTATGGCTCATCTGTCATTGAGCTGTGCTGTACTCAAATGGGTGACAGGCTTGCATTTGGGCTCAGAGACTGAGTTGCACAAATGGTGACTTTTTTTCATCATATCAAAAAGTTAACTTTCACGAAAAGTGATACAACTTAAGAATAGCACTGTGTTATTCTTGGAGGCATGGGTGCATTCCATAAACTAAAAATTCTCTCAACAGGGATCACAGCGATGATTTTACATTTAAGAGGTCAGCACTAAAATCAGATAAGACACCTTTGGGACTCATTAATCGTTCTGTATCTCTGCATCTCTAGGGTACCTTATAATTCACCATTGCGAATTTTTGTTAAACGGGACCATAATTACCCCCAGAAGGTTAACCTGCACCAAGAGTAATGCATGTAATCTGAGGCATATATTAATTTAATGGTTAAGCTTAGCTTTCTCAATATGGTTCTATCTTCTTGAACACATACAGGTGGAAATGCAGATTATACTCATCTTAATTTTTTTTTTAAAGTTTAGATTCTAAACAACACACATTAAGGTAAGGGGAATAAAACTGACATCCTTGTATAACCTTGAAAAATTCTTAAATATGTTCAACCATTTTTCAATGCATCTTCATCAACAGTGATATATGGTTACATGTATTTGTAAGCATGGAGGTTTCTAGTACTGGAAATTAAGTAAGTTGTCCTTCCACAGAACATAATGGACTTCATGATAAAAAAGGTACAATGTTATTTATTTATTTTTATATAGCTTCATAAAAGAGATAATGGCCAATGGTCTATAAGAAATATGCACCTATTCTAACTACATAGACATCTAGAGACATCTTATGAGACTTACGGAAACATACGCTAATCGTTCATTTTTTGTCTCCTACTAACTTTTTACTAAAGGATTTGATTCTAAGCTTCCAGGATGGTATGTATATATGTATTATACATAGCCTTTTACTCTTTCGATGTTGGCCTTGAACATCTACTACTCCTACCATTAACCCCACACAGTTTTTGTTAATATACACTTTTCATCAATTTGGTAATAGCTTACTCTATTGTTTGTGTGTGTGTGTGTCTTTATTCTCTTCACAGTTTTAAAGTGTAAAAAAAATGTTCAAAAAATGCTACAAACAACATCTCAGAGAGTCCCAAATTTTGTTGGTTCATCAGTGGTGCTAATTTATCCCTAGTAGATATGAATCAGATATTACACAGTGTTTAGAGCTAGTAAGGTCCATTTACAAAACTAAGTCACATAAATTATCCAAAAAGGCATGTTAAAAACTAGGCAAGATCAAATACTACAAAATATAATAAACATGAAATCTTAAAACTGCAGTTTATTGTTTCATATTACAAAGGTAGGGTTTTATAAAACCGAAGGGTTTTGAGTTGTTGAGGAGAGGGAGAATATTTGTAGCCAAAAGGTCTGCTATGTATTAAGGTTTGGTGGTTTGGGACTGAACCAAATGTGAAGCCGTTATGGTTGAAAAAAACAAAACAGGCTCACTTGGCTTTAGGTGAATAGATGATTGGCCAGGGAGGAATCTACTGAGATAATTGCAAAGGGATTAGTAGATACCACCTACCATGCGAGTACAGCAACCCTGATGAACAATGGTATAGCCATTGGTTCCTATCATTCCATCTGAGGAAACCCTTAAAAGGTATGTGGCAGAAGTTCATGGAATGAGATAAATGAGGAAGTCTTGTAGGATTCAGCACTGGCCGAGATAAGAAAAGATAAAGGAGATGAAGACTGGGACAATTATTCCAAAACTCAAATCTCCCTGGGGAGAAAGCAGGTGGTCAGCAAGAATGCTAGCACAGTCACATGGTACCAGGGAAAAGGTGGATAATATACCAAATTCATGAATTCTGTTTAATTTTATTCTAATTTTAGAAATCACAAGATGTCCCATCTGGGATATCCTATGGGAAATCATGGGACTTTGAGGGGAATAGATGTCCAGGATATTTTAGCAGACTAGATTTGAAAACCTGTATCACATAGAAAACTTTGTTTATTGAGAACTCCTTGCATGACATCTGACTGTGGTGGGAAACTCCTCCACGAAAGCTTAGGTGCAAACTAACAACTGGGGGGCTACCCAAGGTCCTGCCAGATGGGAGGACAATGGCCTAGAATCATTCCTGGAACTCATTTGGAGAACTCCATCTGTAAAGAAAAAACACCTCTCAACTTTGTTCTTCTATTTTCTGCTGTGTGGTGTAATGCGTGATTGGTGAAATTATGCAACTTTTTGAAGAATCAAGGCGTCCAGCTGTCATGACCACAAAGCTTTTGTGCTTCCCAATAAGTGAACTTGCATCACTAGGAAGCAACCCACTTCTAATGACCTTCAAAGTGTCTGGATCATGTTGGCATTTAGGACCGTGGTAAATTACAGAAGTAATCAATATCCTAGTAAAACTGTCCAGTCCTAGTATATCAGAGTGACTCTAAATTAATAGTTGCTCTTTATTGATTATCCTATCATGAAAATGGAGAATTTGGGAAATAACTGACTGCCTCAGTTCTAGTCAAGTTATTGAGAAATGAAAAGTATGAAGCACTCCTGCTAACTGGGCCTCAAATATAAATCTGTTCCAAGGAGCAGTCTATTACTTACAGCTTGTCAGGCTTACCTCAGCTGAAGGATTTATGCAATGTCTGCTTGGCACAGGGGCAATCTACCATAATTACCTGCACTCAGAATTGCTCTCAAATAGCACAAATGGTGGGTGACAGTTATGAATCACAATTAGTGTGGTCGCCAATCATGCAACGAGTAAATTGATCTGCATTTTATCTGTACACCAGCACATCAGGACCTGACTTAGAACAATAATGTGGATTTATCCACAAACGCTGGTTAGGTCACTTTAACATTTGCATAATCTTTTTGAAAAAAAAAATCTCATTTTCTTTCCTTAAAGGTGACAGCTAAGTCAAGCAAAACCTTTTATTTTAAAATTCCCTGCCAGTCCATAAATTTCACTCTCCTCTTGGTAGCTTTCCTCTCCTTTGCTTGCATGTTATTCCAGGCCCTTCTGCATCCACGCTTACAGCTCCATTCTGGGCAGATACGTCGCGTCCCTAGAGCCTGGCTGTTACACTGACCACAGGTCAAGAAGCATTTATCGACTCACATCATCAGTCGTAACTCTGACCGAAGGATTCCTGAGAGAGTAGTCATTTTGCTTCCAAAAGCAGACACCAGGAAATACGAGATCAACAAAATCCCCTGCCTTTGAAGGCTGTAGGATTTCAGAAGTGCATCAGACTGTTTCTAATTTCTAAAGACAAAGGGGAAAATATCTCAGATTTGTCACTGTTTGGCCGCTACAGGAATACATTTTCGTCTTTAATAAATATAGATGGGGAGAGAGTAGGGAAAAGAAGACTGAACTGTCTTAAGCATGACCCCACGGGCCAGAGAAATAACCTTCCAGCAAATTGAAGATGTGCCTCTGAGTGCCAGTTTATAATCTGTCTATATTAAAGAATTAACTTCTAAGCTCTTTGCTCACATGCTACATAGCAGAGTGCATGTCCCTCCAAATCAATATGTTATATTTTACACTAAAAGAAAATGAAACGGCTTTTTACAATCAGAGTCTATAAACCAGTGTCTAATATAAAATTACTTACTGACAATTTTACTATTGCACGCTCTGCAACTGCCTCTGAACTCATAATTTTCATCAAAAATAGAGGGAAGAAAAAAAGAAGGCAGGAAGAAAGAGAAAGAAGTTAATGAATTCAAAATACAAATTCCAAAAGTTTTAAACAACTTTTTTTTAACTTTATAGACGTAGTAAGGCTCTTATATTGAAGACTGATCCCATGCTGTAAACATAATCGCTGTTGACATGAACGAAATCTTACTTTGTCTTTGAAATGATCATATCCTATGTGAAGAAGCACTTAAGAACAATAGCAACGATTTACATATTTTAGTGCTTTTCATTTCAGTGATTTTTCATGGTGCTTTGCAAACTTTAAAGGATGCCAAGCAATTCAAACTCAAAAGCATATGTAACTAGAGGAACAAAAAAGCAGGTCTTAAATCCAGTGAGGAAATGAACATGCAATCATTCGCTGGAATTTTGAGGTGAATGCAGGAGAAGGCATATCAAAGGTTGGCATATTAACTTACTTCAGCATTGTATATACGGTATACTTTACAGAGGGATGAGTCTTTGGGGTAGTGGCCTCGGCCCTTGTTGAAAATATGATCAATGTAGCCTTTTTCTTTCCCCCCAGCTTTATTGAAGTATAATGGACAATAAAATTGTAAGATATTTAAAGTGTACAACGTGATGATTTGACATACATATACTTTGTAAAAGAACTTCCCACCCTCGAGTTAATTAACCCATCTACAAGCTCACATATTTAACGTTGTTTTGTTTTTGTTTTTGTTCTTGTTTTTTGGTTTTTTTTTTTTTTTGGTGAAATACTTAACGTTCTATTCTCTTAGCAAATTTCAATTATATAATACAGTAGTGTTAAGCGTGGTCATCATGTTATAAATCACACCTAGAATGGAAAAGAAAAATAGCATACCCTTTTTAGGAATTGAGGTCTAGGCCTGGCCTTTCCCTGTCCACAGCCCACCCTCTGCGCTCTATGGAGTTCATGCTCGGCATGACCTTTCAGAACTCTGAAGCTACAAGTTGCCTGAGGTCAAGCCAGGCTCACAGAGGGTGAATTCCCATAAAGTATATATTTTTTTCTTTTTCTAGTCCATCACTAAGACAAGTCTTCCCTCACACAAGAAGCATAGGAACTTCCATCAGCCTCTTGTCCCAGCATCTTTGCCCCTGCATCTCTCTGTCGAGCTGCAGGAGGGATTGATACCTGAGAAAGGTAGTCATCACCTGCAACACTTGTCATATTTTACTTCTATACTTGATGGCATATTCTTTGATGATAGACTCAGTATTTTATCAGTGGGGAAAGGAACACCGAGTCAGAAAATACGGGAGTTCTAGACTTGCCTCCCTAGTAGCAGATGACTTGTCTGCTACAGTAGAATTTACAGTTGACTTGGGGTGACTGACCATAATACCTAAATGATAACTAAAAATTAAGATTTCATTTTTTTAATACCCTTGGTTCAACAGAAGGAAATTCCAGAAATGAGGTTTTTAGGAAAATATCAGGTTCACTTCAAACCAGGATTTTCTTTGTGGATCTGCCATTGAGATTAAAAGTCAAAGCCATTCTTGCTAAATTACAAAATCTGATGTCAGGTAAGTTATAGCCATAGGAAAGCAAGAAGTCACATTGATTTTGCAGCACAGAGAGAAAGTATTTCTTGTAAGTCCACAGCATATGCTACCTGCCTGTCAACATAATTTATTCTGATGCAAACTTTAAGCTTTCTTTCCATGTTAACTGAGAGTAACAGTTATTAATGAGGTTTTCCGTAAACATTAAATGATATGTCCTTTATCGGTGACACTGGAACCACCATGAAATGCTCTTCACTAGTCGCTTTGCTTCAGAACACAGCCACTATGTGCCACATGTAACCCAAGGAGATGGGGACGATAGTGAATAAAGCTTGCTCAGACTAGAAAGGGAGACAAGCTTAAAAATGGACCTATGAAGTAGCTTATGGAGTGTTATTTTGGACACGTGTACAATGGACAACATTAGTACAAAGAAGGGCTGACCATTTCTCTGGGAGGTAAGGAAAACCTCTAACTTCTCTCCCAGAGGAGGAGATACTTGATCTCGATCCTGCATATCAGTGGGAGGAGGCCAGGTAAATTCAGGCCGGTGGGTACTCTGCACTGGAGAAACAAAAGAGAAAGAAAACGTGACAACAGGAGAAAAACACTGCATGTTTCAAAAAGGTGAGGTTTTAGGGCTCAGAGATAGAGGAGGAAAGGGGTAGAAGAGAGTCTGGGTTGGAAAGAAACATCAGAGTCAGATCATAGAGAGACCCGCATTAAAAATTAAACATGCACACAAGAACACAGGAAATGAGTAAATGATGACACAATTAGGAAATGCCAGTAGGTTAAAAAGAAGTGAAGTCAACATTAGCATTGCGGCAACAGCTGATTCAGGGCTCACCTTCCACAGATTTGAAGACCAAAGGCAGGTAATTCAGGGAGATGCTTTCATGCTTGGTTGGGGTGGGGGGGTAGGAAGAAAATACAACCCCTGGCATTCTTAACATGAAAAGACCTGTATCTGTAGGTAAACATACCTAATGATATGGGGCTGTTCTCTTCACATATAAAAGTTAATACATATCTACACACATGGAGTCGCGGTTTTGATATATATTAATTCTCTACATGCATTACTCTCAGAACATTCAGAATAGCATGCATATTTTATATAGAATACTACATGTATGTATATATACATAGTGTATTCTATTTATATATAGACTGAATCATATATATAGTAAGTTATAGAATAAATTGCTATAAATCATAGAACAAATTTCTATACATGTATCATCTAGTTTTATAAAAGTATTTATGTGTGTGTATAAAGGGAGAGAGAGATAAAAAAGAAGTATGTACTCAGAAAAGAAGTTGAACTGGGGAATAAATCAGCCTTAATACGTTGGCTCTTCCCCCATCCATCAGTTATGACATTTCCTGCTCAGGGACTTTTTATATCTTGCTTGTTCTACTCAGAAGCCTTGTACCTCCGTTAGCTGCCCTGTTGCCTCTTTTTGTTCGTTTTTGAGTCTAAGAATCAAAGTCATCTCAAAGTCAGCTTATGGAAAGTTCCAGGTATTGAATCCAAAAATGCAATGTGAGTAGATTGGCCAATTCAGAAACAAATTCCGTTGGTGTGGTGAAACTACTATACTACTATGTCCATGAACCCAGTGTCTGGGAACCAGGGGACGAATGTCCAGAAATGGGGGGAAATGAGAAAGCAGTCTATGACATCACTTCTTATAAGACCAGAGACCGGATCTGATTTAGATCCACAGAACTTTAGCCCTGTAGGGGGACTGGGAAAGCATCCAGCCTAAGCCCCTGAAGATATTCATAATTCAAATAGAAATCTTAATCGTTCACTTCCTTTTTTTTCTTTTTCCTCTACGAAATCACACATTTTGCCTGGCTAAAACCAACTTTTCTAGCCCAATGTGACCTTGTGTGTAAGCTGCAGAAATGGGGGGGAATCTGGGGTGCCCGAGTTCCAACGAAAAATCTCCACAGCAAAGCTTCCAACAAGGCCCTGGGGTCACTCTTACTTCCATTGGACGCAGAATAGTCTAGGAGTTGAGGAGTTGGCCTGTAGGACTCAGGGAATGTGACATAGAATTACTGTCACCTAGAAAGAGATCAACACAGGAGGAGAGAGAAGTAAGCCCTGAAAGCTCAGAAGGAAGGTGACATGAAATGTTTGCTGAACTTCAGACCGAGGGAGGCTTATGCTGGGAGCCTCCGAATCTGAACAGGAAGTGTGTGCTCCTCTCACTTGGCTCGGAAAGGTAGGCAGCGCACAGCTCCAGGCAGCCAGCAGTAATGCTTCCCAACCCCTGGGCCGTGCATACCTGGCTGCCTGTGCTCTACCCAGCCATGACCTTGTGTGGACGTCTCAGAGAAGACGCGAAGGCCCTGACGCCCCCTTTACGATCTGCTGAGAGATTCTGTAGGATCATTCCCTGTGCCCTGGAATCTCCAATCTCTCATCCACGGGGCAGATTCACAGAGTCAGTGACCCCCAGCGTCTTCATGAACCAGGTTTCGGACAGTCGCGGTTCATGTGTACTTATGAAGGTACATGGACTTACCCGGAGAATCAGAAACAATGTGGAAACAGTGCTGGCACCGAGAGCTCGGTCCAGAAGGTTTAATTTCCACGTGGGGAATTATTTGGTAGGTTTTTCTTGTTTAGCTAATTAGAGGAATCTATCATAATATAAACATTTACCTGTAGAACAAGGGAGTCATAAAGGGTGAGAAGTAGAATCTTCGCCATGGAAAAAGCGCCACAGAGCAGTTAGAGCATAGTTTCACAAGCTCTATTAAAACAGTTGTGGAAGTTAAGCCTGGAAAGCCAATTTTACACCCCTTCAGAAGGGCTCTTGTTTATTTGCCTAGGGGGCAGCATTGGTGCGCACAGTCGGCAGTATTTAATCTCCCTCTCCCTATCGAGCCCCTGAACAAAATCATCAGCTTATCGGTGGCACTTTGAAAGCCCAAGTACAGCTGGAAAGATTGGGAGGGCTGAATAAGGGAAAAGAAAAGCGATCCATTCCTCACTGAAGTATCTCCTATGCCCTTGACAGTGGGAAAAGCCAATTTTGCACACACGTTGCCACCACGCTGAACACAAGCAGGGCAAAATGGCACAGCATTCTCATCCCCCTGCCTTGGCGTTTGGTGAATCCTCATTAAAGGGCAAACAAAACATCCAGCCCATGCACATACTCTGAAACGAAAAGCAGTCTGTGAATGGAGAACTGAGGTCTACCGGGCTGGAGTTACAGAGGGCCCACTGGCAAGCAGTGGAACTTCGTGCATGGCCACCTGCTGGGTGCCTTGAGGAATGATTCTGCCTTGGGGAAGAGGCTGCCCTGTGGTTTTCCACCAGGGATGAAACTCTTTGCTGAGGTGTAGAGAAATGGGTGGGGGTGTTTTGGGGGTTTTGTTTTCTTCTGGTTGTCATGATGACTACAAGATGCTTCTGGAATTTAGAGGTCAGGGCACCAAACATCCGGAAGGGTGCGGTTCAGTCCTGCACGATGAAGTATTGCCTTGTCCCAACTGCTAAGAGCGCCCTCCACTGAACACTGTCCCTGGCCCGCCTGTAGCCCAGGTGGACTCCCAGGGACCATTCCCATGAATACTGATACAAAGCACAACTTCCTCAAAACTTACTGGTGGTCAAAAATAGAGAGACAATGACAGTAAACACGCACACGTCTTCCACTGGAAATGTAAGCTATTTTTCTCGACCAAGGAGGAAATCAATTTCTGAGATAAAGTTATTGGTGGAACAAAAGAAATAACAGTAGAGAATTACTCCGGCACATCTTTCCTACACAAAAATCCTCTGATGCTACAAAATGAGAACCTTCTAGACTTAAAACCGACATCATGTTTTCCAAAGCACACTGCTGCACATGGTCTGTGCATCACAAACACTAAGGGGCATACCACTGAATGTTTCTTTGGAAACGCGAAAAGGCAGTGCTGTTCACTATAGTGGCTTAACTTTGGGAGGAGCTGCACATGAAACCAAAGTCGGAAGAAATGAACTGTTCAGAGGTTTGGGAGTCCCTTATTTGCCCCCCTTTTAGCAGATATGCCTCCATTTCAAATGCACAAGGTTTGAAAACCCACTGTGGACATCAAAAAATAAACAATGATAAAAATGCGAAGTACTAGACTTTCCCAAGGGTATCTGTTCCAACAAAGATCAAATGCTTGAGCTAAAGTGAATTGCAAGGAGTGAGAATGATTCCAAATGACAGCAAGGCCTTTCCAGAGCTCTGAAATTCTTGCCACAAAATCCATATTGACTTATTCTGCATCCCTACCCGAGAAGAAATACCTGCTCGTGTCGTTTACAGGAGACAAAAAGGATGTCTTTCTTGCATCAAGGACCATGATGACCTAATACAAGTGCCTGCAAAGCCCTTCAACTAAAAGAGGAGGCTGCTTCCGGGAAAGCCCTCCTTCTGGGGCCAGGGTGCACTGCCCTACCTCCCGGAGACTAGGTCCAAATCCTGTACATTGCAGTGGTTCTCAATCTTCCGGTGTATGAGGATCTCTTCAAATGGACAAAACCAAACCAAACCAAACCAAAACACTGGCCATACTTGTAGAATCTCTTGATTGAGACTATGCACAATGTCAAAACAAATAAGAAGCTACCGTGTGTTTAAGGATAAAATTAAATGATTCTCCATTTTATCGATCACAACAGCACCTATTTATATATTTGAACACTGGTACATACATATTTGAAATAATACTTCTTCAAACTATGAAAATGCTTGGTACACTTATGGATTTTAACACATACCTTGTTTATTTATTTGAGTGAGAGAGAGAGAGAGAGCACGAGCGAGTAGGGGGAGGGAGAGGGGGAGAGAGAGAATCTCAAGTAGACTTTATACAACACATGCCTTGGGATGAACCCTGGAGTTCCTGGAGGTCTATATTCTGGGACTGAGACAGATTCATGTGCAGGCTTTGTAGCAGGTGAGCGGATCCCAGACCCTCTTGGGTGGCCTCAAGAGTTGGTAATGTTAAATTAATTCAGGAGATAGAGATTTAAATGAGCTCGTAATTACAATGTTTACTTATGAGAACGCTAGTTATCCTAATTGTTTTCTAGACATCTATTCTGTACCATCATGGATTTTGCTCCTATCATTACCTGCTGATACCCTAAGTGTAGAGAAAAATAGCATTCTTTAACATTTGGGAAGAAAGGGCACCCTTTGACAGTTCTTTCTCTTAATGCCCCCTGCTACTCAGCCATATGTGTCATTTTCTCCCAGTGGGACTAAATGATTAATTATTCATCTCTTTTATAGCTGGGTAAGTTGTTTTCATTGTAAAGGCAATACAGAGGAAGTGCTACAGGCCTGTTGGAAAGTGTCACAATTGGTGGGTGTATCAGGATTATACTGGTGAGAAAGGAAAAGGGAACCAAAAACAGCCTGATTGCCAAGATTCTGAATTAGAGGGAAACCCCAAAGTAACTTATGTTCTAAGAGTTATTAATATACTCCCTTGACTTCAATACAAATATTTCAGACTGATTGATAGTCTAGGTTTTAAAAAACAAAACAAAACAAAACAAAAAAACAACACTATCTTTTCCTACAAAAAAAAACTTCAATGGGGATAGTGGAAAATTTGAAAGTAGCTTATAATATGCTTTAATTTGTCACGTGAGCATTAAAGCGAAAAATGCCAGAAGGTTTGCACAAATCTTTCCAGAGCGTGCTGGCTTCCCAGAAAGCCCCGAAGCCACCAAGTACCCTTCTAGTTTATCATTCTTCTCCTTCCATTATGCGGGCTCCGTCGCCTCGGCTTCATTCGGCTGAGGATGTTGAAACATACATATACAACTTACTGCTGTGGGACTGCAGATAAGCATCACTAGGAAGACACTTGCGCAGCACAACTGCATTCTAATAGTAAACCTTGTTGGTTCACAGACACACACACACATACACACATGAAAAACTAACAAGGCTGATTGGCCAGTTCTAATAGCACCATGCCAAAAATAGAGCTCTAAAAATAGTCACTGAGGGGGCACAGATCATATTCTACCAGCACTAAGCAATGAGACGCTGCTGAGCTCCTGTGCAGGGTGTCTTCCCATTTTGGTCAGGAGGAAGTGCAGGCAAGGAACATTCTACCACGGCCTGGACACGCCATCACCAAAGCCACCGGAGTGAAGACAAGAACTTCCAATGTCCCTGCTCGGAGCCTCGTTAAGCAGCTTAAATGTAAGGAAGCAAGTGTTTATTCTTCTAAATTCAGACTCAGAATGAAAGAGAGGGTATAAAAGGAAGACTGTCGGACACTAGCAGTGGAGCTGACAATTTAAAGTTAATGTTGTACAACCTGCTGAATCCATCTGATCATTAATTCACACAGCTCAGCAGTAGGTGTGACAGCTACTGTGCCCAGAGGCTCAGTCATGCCTCGGCACCATCCCAGTAATTGTCTCTCGATAAAAGACATGCAGCCTGGCCCATAAATGTCGCAGCCGCCACTGGCATGAGTCAGGCCTGTGGGTCCACAGGTCCTGTGGGGATGACAGGAGAGAACACATTTCTGGAACTCTTCGCCCCCACTGACGGGTGCCCATTCAAGACCGCAACACTGGAGCGGACGGACTGTTCAGCTCTCCATCCACAGCACCGCATTTAAACCTTTCCCAAGGATATCAATTAGATTCCAGAGTTCTTCAGCAGCTCAAATTACAATGTGGCCAGTGGTAGTCAGTTACAACTGTTTATTCATAAATGCCGGACTGGGCTTTCCTTTTTTTTTTTTTTTTTTCCCTCAATTTAAAACACATAGAAAAGCAATCGCTCATCTCTTGGGTGAAGAGCACAGCATTTGCCTGACATGAGATTGGAGACTTCTCAGCCTTGACTTGCATAAAGAGAGCCCTGCTGAGCTCCCAAACATAGCATGTCTAATACACCACGGGAAGTGCACGCTGCAGATGGACATTAGCTCTGAAAAAGCCTCAGCCACCACAGTTTGTAAGACGGCTTGTTGGCCACTGAAAGGATCTAGCAGGGTGTTCTGACCTAAGATAGGCTGGAAAACATAAAATCTCTGTCCGTCTCTACTTTTTCAGAGCAAACTTACCCACAGAACCCAAATCACAAGCTTAACATCAAAACTACAATTAATATGTCATGCTGGACCCTTATGCTCAGTATGTTCATCAGAAACAATAGAACTGATTAATATTATATTAGAAATACTGTCAGAGAAAATAGAGCCAGAGAGAGTTATTAAAGAGCATGTCAAAACCACAGTGGCATAAGACCACACAAACCGGAATGGTGTGGCTAGAACCGAAGCGAGAGGACAGAATGCTAATGACAGCCAAGGAAGGTGGTAGGCAAAGGAGTGGGAGAGAGAAATCCTCTGCCTCCAAGTGTAGAGGACTGTGCTCCCAAGAACAAAGCCGATGTTGTTTATTTCTGCAAAGACCTAGAAAAGGAGCAGTGCTGAGATAGACTCGCACGATCACTGGAGAGAAATTATAAAACTCCATTAATTTATGGTCAGAACTCTAAACCTAGTGACTAACACAGTATATAGATTACATCATCTATTGGTGTCTTGTTGGTGGTGAGGCCACATAGCCTACATCCCTCTGATTTCAGGTGGAGAACACTGCAAAGGACCCAAGTCACCCTCCACTCCCTCTGGCCTTACTTTCCATTACTTCTGGGCAGTTTGGGTGGTTTTGTTTTGTTTTGGTATTGCATAGCCTTTCTGCTTTCCTTCCTTCCTTCCTGCTTTTGCATACTGATTTTGCCTCCAAAGGAGAATGGAGAAGGGAATGTGAACAGAGCACCCCCACCCTCCGCCATAGTCCTCTAGCCATGTTGAGAAACCATCGTAGTATATGCTAGGAGCTGCTACCAACAGGTCTGACTTGTGGTGGGCTCTCTTTGGAGTCCCCATAGTGCTAATGCAGAAATAAGCAAATTAAATCCTCACTGAGTAGCTCCCATGGGCCCGATGCCCACCCAGCCAATCAGCTAAAATTAGACAGAGACCAACGGTTGGCTGAAATAGTTAGGTGGGGTCATAAAATTGCGATTAGTACCAAGTTGTTTCCACTTTTGGTCTTACAGCCAATGACACAAACAAATTTTCTGGATTCTAAGCTACCTGTTGAGAACATCTAGGCTATGCTGAGATATGTTTTCTTATTTGCTTATTATCTCAACTGTGATACAGTTTACACTAACTCTGTCTCCATCTTCTTCAGAGATAACATACTTTTTTTTTTTTTACCCCAAATTGGTTTGAAATAGAAAATATCAAACACCATAAACTAAGATATTTATGTGTAAAAATATAGTCCTGAAGTAATTATTCTCAGGTTAGGGGACCATGCCGTATTTATTTATTTATTGAATGAATGGTTATATGTCACTATCTATTCTTTTATCATAATGGCAGTTCTAATATTCATACTTACCACCAAAAGAGAGATATGTTATATTTATTATTTCTCAGTATTAGCCTATTTTATTCCAGTTCTCTGGTCAACAAATGATCTCAAAAATATCCTAAGTGCTCTATTAATTTTTAAAAATCTTTTTATGAAAAGTAACTGTTTCCCAAAACAAAAACAATTTAGTAAGAAAAACTGTACTGTTTTACATTTTCGCAAAATTTTATCATCTGTCTTAATGAAAGACAGCTGAATTGCCATATCTACTTCTGCACTGAATCTGTTTCAATATGTTGTTTTACTTGAAGTATATGAAGAAAACGCACATAGGTATGCATTTGGAAAAATGAAAGCTATTTTAGGAGACTTTTCAGATAATTACATATATTCTTTGATACAACATGAAAATCTCAACAACAGGTTTTTTTTTAATGGTTATAATAATAAAGATCTGAAACAGTATCAATAACTTTTTGTACTCTGCTGTATTAAAATCCATTATTTCCCTTTCACTTTGAATGGATCTTTAAATAATCATGATGTTGTAACACCAAGCATGCATTAGTCATTTAGAGAACATTAGTGCTCTGAGTTACGTCAATCTTCTAAATAATGACACCCTTCGTTACGCAATACCTAAAAATCACATTTGTTAATATCACCAACAATTCGATGGGAAAAGTCTTTAAGTATTGATACTGTCAAGGTCATAGTGGTAGACCCCAGAATTCTAATTTTTACTTGAAGACTCAGATTTTATCATTAGAAACAAATGACTGTCAGTAGTTTTCCCTTTCTCTCTTAAGATTTTGCCCAACTGTTTTTTTTTTCATTTATTTTTAATTTCAAAATTTTTCCAAACTCTATTGAGTCATTATTAACATAAAACATATGCGAGTTTAAGGTATACAATGCGATGACTAGATACATGTTATTTTGCAAAATGATTACCACAATAAGGTTAGTTAACATCTCTATCCCTTCACATAATTATGACTGTGTATGTGAGTGGGTGTCTGAGTGTGTAGTAATGTGGTGATAACATTTAAAATCTACCTCCTTAAACAAGGTCAAGTGCCTAAACACTCTTTATCTTTGCTAATTCCTTTCCCTTGACCTAAATTAGCCCTTTGCCCTCCATTATCTCCACAGACGAATCTCATCAATTCATAAAAATACTGCTTAAACTCTATTTATTCTAGGATATGTTCCCTAACCATTTCACCAGATGTATTTTTCTCTCTTCTCAATCTCTTCATTATTTATTATTAGGCTTAAGCATACACTGTATTTTCTTTGTTACATCTTCCTCTTTGTTGTAGAAAATTTGGAAAATTCGGAACAGCTCTAGAAGGAATAGAACATTACCATCCAAAGCTGTAGTCCAGAAGGTTAAAATACCTCAATAAGAACTATTTATAAATGTCAATTTTACTCCTATTCTCTCCAAAATGACATGATTTTAATCCACTGCAACTTGTTAGAACAATATTTTATCATTTTACTTTGCATTTCTTTCATTACTAGTGAGGATGAAGAATTTCTATGTGACTATTGGCCTCTTGGCTCCTTGGGGGAAAATTCCAGCTTAAGGCCTTTGCTTTTTCCCCTTGGGGATGACATCTTTTATTATTAATGTAAACATTGATATTTGTAGAACTCTTTATGTATTATGGAAATCATCTCTCTCTCTTTCTGCCTCTCCCTCTCTCCATGTATCTGCTACACATATTCACTGCAGCTTTGTATGTTTTATAAACCTGTTTATGCTATAAAAACTGTTTACTGGTAAAGTATGAAATATTGAATATAATCTGTTTGAAAATAAATTGAGACTCTTAGTATGATGGTGGGTTGTGTTGCAAGAAATCCTTCCTCAGAAAACTACTTAGTAAACATTCTGATAGAAAGCAGCAAAAGTCAAAGATTAATAGGGAGAATAAACAAGCAAGACCGAAGGAAAAAAATTCTGAACCACGGCAAAGGAGAAGGGAGTGAATTTCTTTGGATAAAATCTAAATTGAACCTCTCCAATAAGTATAAAATTATAGTATAGTAAGATTGAAAAACCTTATCAAAGATGTAAATAGGTTAGAAAAATATAACTTGCAATGTACTATTAATAGGAATTTAAGGTCAAAACAATTAAAGACAAAACACACTTTAAAAATCCAGGACTAAAAACACTAATAATGAAGAAAACATTTAAAAAGTTGAGATACCTGAAGAGTGGAGTTAGGATTCAACATGCAACAATAATTTTGAAAAAAATGTGTATGGTTGATTAAAAATTTCATAACTGAAAAAGAAATCAGACTAGAAATAACATCTTTAATTCCTCTGTATAACCATCAGAAAGTGAATCTAATTCAGAGCCTCATTTTAAAGAAACAATACAAAGAATGAACAGTATTCTATATACTTCAATGAAAAAAATGTGGATAATCTGCTATGAAATATAAACCATACTCCTGGTATTTCTCTAGAGAAAACAAAGTATAAAAAATAATAAAGCACCATATACTCAAATCTATAGTTTTGTTACTTCTCACTCATGAGTGAAAACAACATATTCTTTTACTTTGAAAGACTTGGAAAATTCACTAAATAGAGATATCTACTGTAATATCTGCTGGAGAATCTCCACTAGGTATTATATTGAATAATTGAAAATACAAGTAAATATGAACTCTGCAGATGAATGCTAATAATATTATTTAATTTAAAGAATTATGAAGTCCAGAATAATGATGAATGGAAGCAGATATAGGACAAGAGTGGCATATGAAGCCAAAAAGCAGCAAATTCTTTATCATTTATAAAAAGAGAAGACTATACAGAATTAAGGACATTGTAGAATATTCTAAAATAGGTACTGCTTAAAAATTGAGTAACAGGGACTCTGGGGCGGCTTAGTGGGTTAAGTGACTGACTCTTGTTTTTGGCTCAGGTCATGATATCAATCATGGCATTGAGCCCCACGTCAGGCTCCTTGCTGGGCATGGAGCCTGCTTAAGAGTCTCTCTCTCCCTCTGCCCCTCCCCCACTGCTCACACTCTATGAAAAAAAATTTTTTTTTAATTTTAAAAAAATAGGGGCTCCTGGGTGGCGCAGTCGTTAAGTGTCTGCCTTCGGCTTAGGACATGATCCCAGCGTTCTGGGATCGAGTCCCACATCGGGCTCCTCCGCTAGGAGCCTGCTTCTTCCTCTCCCANTTTTTTTTTTAATTTTAAAAAAATGGGGGCTCCTGGGTGGCGCAGTCGTTAAGTGTCTGCCTTCGGCTCAGGGCATGATCCCAGCGTTCTGGGATCGAGTCCCACATCAGGCTCCTCCGCTAGGAGCCTGCTTCTTCCTCTCCCACTCCCCTGCTTGTGTTCTCTCTCTCGCTGTCTGTCTCTGTCAAATAAATAAAATCTTTAAAGAAATACTAAAAAAAAAAAAAATAAGCGATAACCTTTTCACTTAAAGAGAGAAGAAAACATGGCAATTTCACTTAAAGAGAGAAGAAAACATGGCAAATTCCACATAAAAATAAAAAGAAAAGAGAAATCTTAAATTACAAAAAATTGTGGAAATACAAAGCTAGATAAGTAGGAGACAAAAAAATAGAAATTATTACATTAAGCATGAAACTGTCTCCCTCACCACATTTAAAAGGCAGAAATTCTCAGATTGCATTGAAAAATTCAACAATTGTCTGCTTACAAAGCAATATGTCACTAAAATGCTAAAAATAAAATATTCAACAAAGATCTATCAATCAAATCTGAACAAAAGACTCACGTGGTTGGTAATATTAGCCAAAGTAGAACTGAATGCAGCAAGTATGACATTAGATTAAAGAACATTATCATACCATTATAGAAGACAATCAATCATAAGAAAATCACAACATTGTATTTCCATCCACCAAATATGATGGTTTAACACATTTTTATTTTTACATTATCAAGTCGTATTATGAGCCAGGCACTATATAAGCACTGTGAATACAGATGTGGATAAGACCCATTTCTTCCCCTAAAAGTGTCAGAGTCTAAGAGCGAAGAAGGCATCCACACAGCTAACCGCAATAAAATTTGCTAAGCACAATAATGGAAACATCAAGCAGAATATGAAAAGTAAAGACCTACTGTAGAGAAGTTAGTGCTTTAAATCATGACATGAGGCCAGGAGGGAGCATTAGAGAGGATCATAGATGAGGATGTTGGGAGAGTACTCTAGAGGATAATAAACACTCTCTAGGTCAAGCAGGAGGCCAAAGGGGGAGACACTGCAGGCAGAGGAAAGAAATGATGCCACAGAGCATAGAGCTCAGGAGAACAGCTCAAGGGTTAGCAGTTCTGGATGTACAGGGTAAGAACAATGGTCAAGTCCGAGCTGGATTATGAACAGAGAAATCAAGTAAGCAAGGCTAAGAAGTCTAAACTCTATTCTGGGGAGAACTGGGAGCCTAAGTCTGGTTTTGCCCAGGGAAATAATGAGTTGAGTTTGCGTGTCATTGGTGAACCCTCCTGTGAAAGTCAGGAATGGACTGAGCTTGAGCTGAGATTGGAGGTGGGAAGGCCATGGAACTGAGCAGGTTCCTGGCAAAGGGGCAGAGAAGACAATACAGATCTGAGTGCTACATTTATCTCACAAAATTGACAATGCTTGATGTCAGATGAAGGGACAACACCCTATTTTGCTTGTTATAAAAGTGGACTCATTGACCAGCAGAAAGAAAGAGACTCAGGACAGCAGGTTTGGGGTAAGGAAATGGGTTTATTCCGTTACATTTTGGGTTGAAGGTCCTGGTGGGAATCCAGGTAGAGAAGTCCATCAGAGAGGTCAGAGGTGGCCACTGAGAATCCAGCGAGCCAGAAACTCGTGGAAATGAGTTAGGAAGGGTGGAGAGTGCCTGTGGCTGTGAGGGGTGAGCTGAAGAAGAGACAGAAGGGAAGAATAAATAAGGTTCACAGAAGGAGGAGGTCAGAAGAAAGAGAGGCCATGCAAGTCAGGGCGATGGAGACTTCCAAGGTGGAGGGGTCAACAGCATCAAATGCCACAGGAGGAAAAAAAATGCGATATATCAAGCAACAAACACATCAGTAAAAACTGAAGATAACACAGAATGCATAAAAACAGAGTATAAAAGGTATTAAGCCCTCTCAGGTGGGTAATAAGTCTATACCCCCAAATAATTTTATATATTAGAAACTCATTAAATAGCAAAATCAAATATTGTATGTTAATTTCACTAATGTAAAGTCAATTAAAGAATGCCACCAGGTATCAGCAAAAAACTTAAAATACTTGGGGCGCCTGGGTGGCACAGCAGTTAAGCGTCTGCCTTCGGCTCAGGGTGTGATCCCGGCGTTGTGGGATCGAGCCCCACGTCAGGCTCCTCTGCTATGAGCCTGCTTCTTCCTCTCCCACTCCCCCTGCTTGTGTTCCCTCTCTTGCTGGCTGTGTCTATCTCTGTCAAATAAATAAATAAAATCTTTAAAAAAAAAACAAAATACTTAAGTGCTCCAAAATAACAATTTGGTCAGGAAAGAAATAAACTTACCTTACAAACAATACCAGTGGAGAGACCATATATTACATAATGGTTAAAGTGGTACACAGAGAAACATTCATAATTTTAAATGTTTCTAGTACTTAAAAAGGAAAAGAAGAAAACAAAGAAAATAAGATAATCTTAAGATCTTGGTTAGGGGGGAAATAATAAAGATGAAAGGAGCTGCAAATACATTAGAAACAATTAAAAATCATAATAATGTAAACAAAAAGTTGGCCCATTCAAGAGTCTAATAAAAAGACAAATCTCAGGCAAATTGAAGTTATTTATTTATTCAGTTAGTTACGAAAGAGCAGAAACCTATAAACAAGAAAAACTGGAAAGGGGAAACAGTGCAAGAATCACAGTAAAAAAAAATACTGGCAATTTTAGAGAAATTTTTAACACGATGATGAACAATCAAAGCTAATAAATTAAAAAATATTCATTTTCTTAACGATTTATCATTTTATCTCTCAAAAGAAGCAGTATTGGCCACATTTTACAGTTAAGAAAACCGACACTCAGGACAATTCAGTTCAAACACTTAGTTGACGTGTTTGAATCTGAGCCGAGATCTTTTGGACACCACAGCTCTGGTGTTCCGCCTACACCACATGGTCTACCATATCGACATATTGTCTGTTCCACCCTGGGATGTCCCACAAACCAGGACCCCGACGTACAAACATCATCCACAGTCCAGCATTTCCCTCAAGCCTACCGGCTGCTAGTTATGCTTTGTTTCATTGACCTGCCTACGTTTCCTTCCTGCAGCCTCAGACTCCCTTCCTGATCTCTGTGGAATCTCACGTGTGTCCCCTAAAACCTGTCGCTCCATTTAGAACTACCCACTCATATTTCTGTGCTGAAGCCAGCTTAGTCCTTTTTCATGCTGCCGTGTATACCAGGGCTTGATACACCAATGTTGAGCACTGATATTTTATTGATAAATTCAAGTCGTTTGTTTGCACCCATATCTCCAGCCTGTTGAAAGCACCTGAAGATTGATTCTGTCACCAGTATATGAATTTTCTCCAAACCTGGCATCATTAGCAAATTTGATGAGCATGCTTCCTGTCGCCATGCAGATCTTTGATTAAAGTGATGAACTAGAAAACATGGCCAAAAACAGCGCCCAGAGGAATGACATTGGACGTCAACCTCTACACTGATATCGACACATTAATCAAGCACCAGGGTACAACTGTGCAGTCAGCCACAAATCCACTTGTCTGTCCTGTCATCTGGCCCACATTTATCCATCTTATTCACAAGGTTATCATGAGATACTTGAAAAATGCTTGTTAAATTCCAATTACACAATGTCTATAACCTTTCCTGGAAGCACAGCACAAACCAGAAGAGCGCAGATCATGAATTAAGAAATCTGTGTTTCAAGCCTAGTTTTCTCCAACTCTTTACCTGGCAATGAACTCCAGGAGGTTTCTGATCATTTTAAAAGACCATCAAAATAGAAGCCAGGCCAGCATGGCTGAGTTAAACTCAATCACCTTTGTATTTAAATGGAGCTCATTTGGCACATTTAGGTGGAATCATATTATCTCCACATCCCTCCCACATCGAGAGGTTCATACTAAATTTCCAGTTTAAGGAGATCACAAATGGAAGCACAGACATCACAAAGTACTTATTTCTGTCAAATGTCAAAATCAGTACATAATCTTTCTTCTAAAACAATTGGTCAGCAGAATGTAGTCTAGAACCTACAGAGACTCCATGAATCCTTGTACAGGATGTGGCTCATGCAGAGGCTCTCAAGACAGTTGATATCTGTTATATTCTTTCCTACAACTGCAATATATATATATATATATATTCTGTTTCATTTTTCTGACTCTGCTTTTATTGGCCTTAAAATATTACCATAGCAAAATGTCATCCTTTTGACTTAGTGGAAACTCTACCATGGGAAGGAATCACAATTTGAGAAAACTATGGAAGATGAGAGACAATTAGCCAGAGAATTTGGAGAGCTAGAAAAGTCTGTGATAAAAAACCAGTGAGAATTCAACGTGTGGTCTGTCTTGTCTAACACCACACATAGGTCAAGCAGAGCAAGAGTGTGAGGAGAGAGCACCGGTTTGTTTTTGGAGAAGATTAAAACTAGTAGTAAAGTGACACAAATGACCCTTGGTTTTATTTCCTTTCTTCATCCATCAGCAATGTTGCTTCTACAAGAAGAGTATGGGCATGGAGAAATTGTAGAAACCAAAGACAAAGGGAGATGAACACAGTACAAATTAAGCTCTGTGGGGCTCTACAGTCTATCGTTTAAGGAAGCTCAGCAAACCCCAACGTTTGGAACAGAAGTGAAGACATAGAGAATATATGCAACTGGGGCATGAGGAAGGGGTGGCAGAATTCAAACAAGGATGAAATAACACGCTCTCTGGCTCCATGTCTTATGAGGAGATTAAGAACATTCTGGAGGAGTACATACATCCTATACATAGTCAGGCAAAGTGAGAAAAAAATAATGATATGATATATTGTGTATATTAAGTATTTGGCTTCCTGAAAAATTATAAAAATCAACGACTTCATGTTTTACTTCTAAACTTAAAAACAACTGATAAAAAAAGTTACTTATTGCTTTTCCAGCACCAGTCATGTCTTTTTCTTTCAAAACAACTCATTTTCCACAGAAAATAAATGAGCTTTTGAAACTCGGCCTTGAAATTTGCCACAACATCCCAGATTGTAATTTGGATTGTAGTTTTCAGCTCTGCATTAACACTTTTGGAGCTGAATTTATTTTTCAATCCATTTAGATCTTTGTTCTTTGGAATTCGTACTAAATTCATCTAATCTATCTTGCAACCTGAACTGTCATTTGCTCTCTCCTAAAAGCTTTGAAATATGATCAGGAGATTTTATCTCATAAAGGATTTGCATTGTTTAGCAAATGTGATAGCGTCAGAGTACAACAAAGCAATTGTAATATTAAACTGTTTATCAATTTCAGCCCCACTTATCATTCTGAACATGTTATGAATTCCTCCTAGCAAAAAGCAGCCTTAACTCTGGCCTAATTATGAAACGCTGCTTCTTGACCTTGACTTTTTTCAGTCTTTATCCTTAATTGCTGCACGGTGTTTAAGAAAACACTTGTCGATGGAATTAGACTCTGACATTTGAAATGTTTATAAAGTAAATTATTTAGTTTCAGCTCCATGTTTAGTTTAGGTGGTTACTCTTTTACATACTCTAATCTGGCATCATTTTCATGCACAAGGCTTGCTTAGAACATTTTATTCAAAATGTACATAAAGAATGAATTATAAATGTAATTAAAACTAGACCATAGCAGTGGAGAATGATGTCCCATTGCTATAGTGTTTTCTAAAAGTTTATAATTTTTAGAATGCTTTGTAACTGTCTTAGTGGTTATTGAACACAATTGTTGAACAACATATGTCATTTGCTATTTGAAGGGCGTAGTTAAAGTCCTAAACTGAAGGTAATATCATAATTCATCTCCTCTCCTTTAGGTCTTTAATTCAGCGAGGTCTTCCCTGCTGTCCCATACATTCCAAATTCCCTCTTCCAACAATCCCTATCCCCTTCTTCATTTTTCTTCATAGTTATTTGTCATTATCTACCAAACGGCTTATTTATTTGTTTTATTCTCTGATTTCACTCACCACACCCCCATTACATTATAAACTCCATATAGATGGGCATTTCCCTAAGGGTTTCAATCCCTGCTGTTTTCCTAGAACCTGGAAGAGTGCCTGGCACATAGTATGTACTCAATATACATTTGAAGAATTAATAAATAAAAAGGCACTATGATAATTACTTTATGAGCTTTAATACATACAAGAACAACTATCAACTATTCCCTTTTATATTTTTCAATTGTAATTCTCAAGGTCATATTAGGGAAGGCACATTTGTTATGCTTACAAGGGGAGAAAACTCATCACCTAATTAAATTGTTTCTCTTATCTGTTGTCCATTGTTGAAGTCCCTATCAATTTTCCCATGCAGTTATGCACATTTTAACTAATGGGAAAGGCACCGTGCACCATATCTTTCCCATACCTAGCTATCCATGGGGGATTGTCAATAGCAGTTTCTTCTTATCCCATCTCAGTTCTGACTTGCAGATTGGGCAACTGGCCAGAATGTCATCATATTTCTATTGAAAACCACTGTTGATATGTATCTTTGATTACACATATAGATACAAGGTGTGCGTGTGTGTATGTATACAGTTGTCACATAGATCTATATAAATACACCTACACATATTTATATATGTTTATAAAAGAGTATTGTTGGAGAGTTAGCAGTGATTCTCAAGGTGGAGGATGGGGAGGAAATGAGCATAGTCCTTCTATATGGAATATCAATGCCTAAGAGTCCAAATTTGGTTTTCTTTCTTTCAAACTATCCACTCCAAAACTGAGATTTTGATAAGACCCCTTGTGAGGGATGCTTTATCTTCCCTTATCTCTATCCTTCCCCTACCCCACCTCTTTATCTTTGAGAATCATTGTGTATGATGGGAAGTGATGATATAATATCCATGAGAATTGCATACATAATTAAAAATGCTGACAGCCTTTGGCTCTGTTGTAAAGTCATTTCTAAGTAAATATGTGGCATGCTTAGCACATGGATTCTAATGTTGCTTTAAAAGTCATATGAGTAGCTGTAGTTTCAAAAGACTTAGAAGTCATGGGAAACCAGTGTATGGGGAAAAACTGTCACACAATGACCCAAACCACTGGTCACTGTGCTTACAGAAAACTTAGATGATCGGTCTGCAAAGCCAGACCAAATAGCACCATTTTGAGAACTTCCATTTTCTGTGAACCAAGAGTATTCAGTTCATTAGTGGTAGCTTGAGAAACCAAATGGTGATCGTGGGGATAAGGTACATATTCACTCAGACAGTCCATCAGTCACGAACATTTACTCCAAGACCACTATTTGGCAGCCCTTGAGCCATATTACACGAACCACTAGTATATTCCTTACTTTAGACTGCATTGTATTGATATTTGCAATGGAAAAAAATAGGAAATAGTTATCATAGGAGAAGGCATGTTCTTTGCTTGTGTAGTAAAGAGGACTATTTCGTGGCATCAACCATAGACATCCTTAGTCTGACCATACGGGAGATTAGAAGAGCATAACTTCAGTGTTCAGGGGCTTGAACTTTGAGATGAAGAAAAAGTTGATCTCTAATCACTTACAGATGAAAAAGCTTCACTCATAGGTGACTATTAGCATCATCAAATGTCCTGAGAAGACATCCAAAAATAAATATAATGGTTTGCCAGAGCCGTTTTCTAGATAGTATGCAGTCCTACCAGTCAACATTTTTACAAAACAAATGTTTTTTAAAATATACTAATTCACTTAATTTTTTAAAGAAATAATGCTTTGCCAAGTTTTTAATAATTTTTTCCAAAAATGTTATTCACTATTACCTTCTTTTATTAACAAGCGCTTTCTTCATTCTCTCAAGTCTTAGAGAAACCAGGTAAACAGATGTAAAATAAATTTAATAAAATTGCATTTGCTAGAAATAAAAAAGAAGTGTCAGGTCTGTGTTCCTTTCACNTTACCTTCTTTTATTAACAAGCGCTTTCTTCATTCTCTCAAGTCTTAGAGAAACCAGGTAAACAGATGTAAAATAAATTTAATAAAATTGCATTTGCTAGAAATAAAAAAGAAGTGTCAGCTCTGTGTTCCTTTCACTGTTTTGTTTTTTTTTTTTTTACCATTTTTCAATTATTTTCTAAAAAAAAGTATGGTGCTGCTGTTATTTATTCTAAGTATTGTTGAGAATGGGAACTCTGCTTATATACTTTAGAAGATTAGAGAATACGGCACAGAGGTAGGAAAAATCTCATGCACTTTCATCAAATTCTTATTTAAATGAGTGATAAGGCTTCATATTTTACAGGTCATCTAAGGTCACTAAAAATCTTTTAAGAGACCATTTTAGTCTTCTGGCTTAAAAGAAATCCATCTTGACCAGGACCTTAGTTACTACAAATAGTTGTTTGTTCAACTTTTGTGAGCCAATCATAATGCTATAACCATAGTAACAAACGCAGGATACTGAAACACAGGTTCAAAGTAAACAGCAGGAAGAAAAGGGACAGCAAACCACAAAGAAGGTTTCAGGGAAGAGCAGAAGGCAGGTTTATGAAAAACACCGAGGACGGCACCTTGGAAAATGAAGAATGCTCTATCTGGCTCGTTTTCTCATTCCATTTACCTTTGCTTTCTCAGAAAACTAGACAAATTTCAATAGCAAGCATTGCGCCTTTCTGGATTTAGCTAAAGAAAATGGACATTTCCCAAACTAGGAGCCTCTTTAACATATTAGAGTAAACAAGAACCTTTAGGGTGCATTTTTTTGTGAATACCATGATTTCATAAATACACATCCAAGAAATAAATGGAAAGATTTAAACTTCTTGGTATACACACTAAACAGTAACCTCTATCTCCCTATGCAAATAATGCTTTTTTTCTTCCACTGGTAAATGTATCAAATTCATTTGCAGTTTCAAATTATAGCATAAGACTCTGTTTACTTAATGCAACACACATTCTGGTTAAAAAAATTAATTCATGTATTACATTCTCTTGATTATGTCTGATATGTATTATCATGGCTGAGAAATCTGTAGTTATTATGTAAAAACGAAGATGGAAAATGCCACATCTCCCTCACCCCTATCAATTACCTGTTATTTAGACTGTTTTCTAATCAATATTCTATTCATCACTATCATTAAAGAGCAGTGGCATGCATTATCTTGAACTGAAAATTATATCGTAGTGTATTAAAAATAGATGTATGTATATGGCGATGAGACATAATAGCAATCCTATTACTCACAGTTCGAAGATGTCAGTGTTGCTGTCACACATACTTAGGAGATTACAAATTGCTGCAAAAGTTTCCCACAGATTTAAAGTTTTGATATGTAATTATTTTGAAATTCCTCACATTTATCTCTAGTTTCAAAGAAACTTTCAGCCTCCTAAGGGTCTAGTTATATTCTTTTACGTGGGGCTGGGTCCCTGAGAGGCTTCAATAGTTTGGTGTGTGTCTTTTTTGGCACTGAGAGATGATAAAGTCTTCTAAATCCAAACACAGTCTTGCAGCAGACAGTGCCAGGAGCTCGGCACTTTCTTTCCATCTAAATCCATTTCAGAATGCACACATTTTCTGTTTTCAGTTTAAGGTGATGTTGAAATTGCAGGGAAGGGACAAGCAGTCGCCTCTGTAGACAAAAGAAACAAGATCCTGGTGCAAGCCATTTAATTTCTGGTATAAGATGACCTACTCTGCAGAAGTAACTAGCCAATGAGGAGATACAAACACCCAGTCGATGTGGAAGTGAATCGGCTACACCGGGCAAGCAGTACACGGTACGTACCCGTGTGAGTCCAGCCATTTATGCAAGCTGTAATACACGGGTGCCCCTGGAATGAGCCAGGGCAGTCCTGGTAATGGCAGTGATTATTATTTTATCTTCAAAACTGACCAAGCATTCAACTTGGGGAAGGGCAAAGTGGGAATGTGTCTAGCTTCTCCAGTGTATCAATTTCTTGATCAACCTAGTAAAGGTCAAGGACATGGCGTTAACTTTCCTTCCTCATTCTCTGTGCATCGATGGTGTTCTACCTCCCACAGGTCTTTGCTATCCTGGGCAAATATGCATGCATGGCATATTTCAGTGTTTTTTCTTGAATTCTTGTGATCACCCGCTTACCTTTTACTTTATGGTAGAAAATATACAACAGCAAAGAGTTCCACTTAAAGCACAAACCAGTATCACCCATTGGTATTTGTTAGTAAAAGGAAAATATACATACGTACATGAACAAAACATACCAAGAGAAACAGGCTAAATATTCATCTTAAATTTTAGGATAAAATTTTGGGACTACGCATTGAATATGTTGGTGGGCAAATAATTGGAACTTTGGGCTAATGTCATTTAATGCTTTATTTATTGATTATCTGCTCTAATGGCAGGAAGATTTCAAAAGGCTTATAACTCATTTCAGCCACTACTAATGATCAGTTTGCATGGTTCTCTCCAAGTTTTATTGCTGTTTGTTTTTTGCAGGGGAGAATAACATTTGTGATTTCTGTAATCAGGCAACGGGTTATTTTTAAAAATGTTAATTCTACCCACAGCTAAGTTTCATGTGCCTATTTTGGGATGTATTAATCGGCTCATTATTTTCATGTTTACCATAACATCATGCACAATTTGTTGATTTTAAAAAGACATAGACTCTCCTTGAAATTATTCAAGTAAGTTATTAAAAACCTATCAACCTAAGCACTGATAAAAAAGCAATGAAAATCTTACCCCCAAAAGAAATGTTTCTGAATTTTAGGTGCCCTAGTGATGGAGCAGGGAGTGGAATATCAATCCCCCCAAATTATGGATGATTGTTAAATGCTGTTTACTCATACAAATGGAAGAACAAATCAACCCACTACTCACAGTGCTCAGGAACTAGGAAGTCTACCGCTGTTACAGTTCTTGTTGAAGTAATTTGCTAACTTCACTGTGAAGCAATAACTCTGTAATTGTTCCCACTTATGAGATCCTGTGAACATGTTTTAATTATCAACAAAAGTGGTGCAAATTCAAAGCGATTTTAATGATTCCAAATTTGAGTTTTGAAGAGCTCTTTATGGTTCATTCATGTTTAACATAATTTGTGACTTATTTGTGGGATTCCAAGCCTTCAGGACACTTTCTGCTTTCCACTAAAACAATGCCATTTTCATTTTCCACTCTGTCTTTTCTTGCAGCCTAACATGGCAGAATTCTAATCCCGCCCCCCCCCCCCCCCCCCCCCCCCCCCCGCCATTTCTGCAGAAGCCATGGTATAATTTAACAACAAATACTTAAACTGGAAATTTTAATGCTGGCTAGAGGCCATTAAACTCTGTGGGCATTGATGACTTAATTTTGCAGACGTGAACTAAGGGATTTTGATTAACTGTCAAAATCAACTAAGAAGGAGAGCCAAGAAAAACGCCCCTCATCATTTCATCAGTTCCTAAACATAACGGACAGGTCTCTTCGTCAACTCTTCCCTTCGGTCCATCTCACTTATGGCCAATGCCACGTAACAGATTTTCTAATTCAGGCCATCATCACATCATGGGTGTTCCACTGCCACTATTTCTTTGTCTCATTGCTCTGCAAGGACCCTCGGCAGAAACACTCCCGATTAGTAGAATCAGTGAATTCAATGCTACTATGAAGTAGTCTCCAAATGTCTCCATCATCTCAAACCAGCTCTTCAAGGAGAATTAAGACACTTTCCCTCTCAGAAGTGTTTGCTCTATAAATCCCAGGTGTGACGGGATGATATATCAAATTCCTTCCTCATTTTATGCCCAAGCACACTATATGCACTACATTGTTTCTCACTCGGCTTCAGCATCCATTGTCCTACAGTTGTTGCTTCGTGTCTGTAGGTCTTGCTTCCAGGTGGAGAAAAGCAGGGATAGTAGGTGAGGGAGAGCAGAGAAAAAGGAGAGAATCAAGAAGTCAGGATCAGAAAGTCCTTCCCTACTTAGCTGACATGTCTGTGGCTCTCAGTTCTTAAACGTGCTGGTAGTTCTACACGCAAATGACAAGTAGAAACTCCCTTACCTTCAGCACCCCAACCATTCTCCCTAGTCCCCAAGGCTGGTTTCTTGATTGCTGTTAAAAGCCCCAGGCCTTTTGAATATACTGTGAAAGCAACTACAGTTTACGGAACTTGGAGATAAGAAATTAAACTATAAAGCCTTCCACCCTCAAGTAAATTTAATAATCTACTTGTGTCAGAAAGGATTTCTGTGTTTTTCCTGTATGCTGCCTCTTGCACAGTGCAACTTGAGGCTATTTAGAAAAATGATGCATATCAAACTGATCAATGATGGAAAATTTTATAAATGGGAAAATTCTAATATTTTTAGTGGAGAGTGGTTTCACGTGTGCATTGGAATCAATACAAAAGAGGCTTTTGTTGTTCACAGTACAATTTTTCTCAAGGTGTTCTTGTGAAAGGTAGCTGTGTTTTCTTCACTGGGGATTTTTCAATCTGCAACACCTTGGCATGAACCATATATCCAAACTGAATAGGCTGTACCCTAAAATTCAGCCTCAAATAATAATTTGATAAAATAAATCATATTACTGATTAATGGCTTCCTAGGAAACCATGATGTGCTCTTTATGATGAGAACATTCTTTCAAATACTGGGAGATTCATGGAAATACTAGGGCAGAAAGAGAATTTTCCTCCATTAGCAGAGATAGGATCACTAAAAAGGTGCAGTCCTGAAATTTTCAAACGGCATAGTTGAAGGAATGCAGTCTAATTTATCTCTAGTAATAGCCACACAGGAAAAAGCTGTAGCCTGCCCCGTCCAATATGGTAACCACTAGCCATTATGCATGGTTTGGCTAGACAAAATTGAGATGCTCTGTAAGTACAGAACACACACCAAATCTCAAAGACTTACTATATAGAAGATCATGCCAAAGATCTCATTAATGCTATTTTCTATTAAGTTCATGTTGAAATAATATTATTTTAGACATACTGGGTGAAGTAAAAAATACTGTTAAATGTAATGTCTCTTTCTTTTTACTTTTTCATAATACGATCACAAGAAAATTTAAAATTCCACATGTGACTTGCATTGTATTTATATCGGACAGTCCTGCTGTAAAAAGAGAATTCAAGTGATCAGTCTGAGTCCATGACGAATGATACCAAAGAGAGCAATTTCTTAAAATATATTTATTGAATTTGTTTCAGAATACCCTTAATAAGTTATTGTTTTACAAAAAATATGTACTAAACTCCGCTGCTTGCTGAAGGCATAATAACTGGTTTGATTGCTCCAGCACTGGGGAACCTAATGACAAAACCCAACGACTGCTGGCAATAAGGCACGGCAATCTTTTTAATCATATCTCAATTAGCTTTAGAAGTTTCTCATTTCAGGGCTCCCAGGGGTCTCATTGCTTGTCTTTTTCACTTGAGATAAACAAAATCATCTGTCTTATAGTCATCTCCAGTATTTGTTTCGGTTGTGGTGGTGGGGGTGTTAATAAGCTGCTGTTGTCAATCGGGCCGTCAGCTACAGACGCGCCCGCCCTCGGTGTCTCATGCTAGCAGAGCACAACGGGAGCACTCCCGAAAGCACAGGTCAAGAAAAAAGCAACTTTTAGCTTTTTTCCCTCAGAGTAGAAAGCTGGATAGATGCCACTGTCTATGTTGGGAAATGTTTAGAGACTGACTACTACTACTATTATTATTATTACTTTATTTAGAATGGATGAAAGTATAAGCCATTTATTCCTTCTTTCATTTATTCATTCATTCGTATTATTCATTATGTGAAAGATGCTGGAGATACAGAGGTGGAAAGTACAGTATCTTGCCTTCAAAGATCTCATGCTCCAAGTCACTTTCATTATTACATATATGTAAAACCTATCTTTTCTCCATATACTTAGATTTTTATAATTGATCTTCAAGGTTGGTAAGGAGAGGCAGATCTGTTTTAAAAACATGTTGCCTTGGGGCGCCTGGGTGGCACAGCGGTTAAGCGTCTGCCTTCGGCTCAGGGCATGATCCCGACGTTATGGGATCGAGCCCCACATCAGGCTCCTCTGCTATGAGACTGCTTCTTCCTCTCCCACTCCCCCTGCTTGTGTTCCCTCTCTCACTGGCTGTCTCTATCTCTGTCAAATAAATAAATAAAATCTTAAAAAAAAATAAAAATAAATAAAAAAATAAAAACATATTGCCTTTTCTTCACCTAATATCTGTACCTCTTTTATAGGAATATACCAGATACACATATAATAGATATCCATATCTATAATCCCTGTTCACACTCATATCTTGGTGTATGGGTGTCTATAACGTATACCCATACTTCTATCTCTATCTAGTCCATACTTAAAATATACACCACATACACATGACTGAAAAAAACCATATTCAGCAATGGTTGTCCTAGATATAGGCAATAAAATCAATGTCGTTAATATTGTTAAAATAGATGTATAGCTGGGAAAGTGCTGTAAATGGAAACCAAATGCTATGCTGGGTTCAGGAATGGGATAGAACCACTGAGCTCATTTCCAGGAGTAAAACAATGCATTGTGACAACCAGTTTTAGGGATTGCATTCAAGCCTAAGGGTTTAGCAGGCTTCCTTCAGAGTCTTTCCTTGTATGTCACTGCTTTGATGAGCAATAATCTGACAATATTTCCAAAACTCTCAAGAATCGCATGATGTGGCCTGGCTACCACATTTCTTTTGGGCGTAAGAATTTGGACCCAGAATCAGACATAAAAGCTTACTCCTTCAGTAGTCCTAGTGCTGAAACTGATTACAGAAAAAAACGGCCCCCCCTGTTTTGTCCCAAGTAACATCACACAGAGAATGAACATCACTACAGCCTCGAGCGAACCCGTCCTTCATCGTAGCCCAAGCCCCCCCGTGACACAGCACTGCGGACTACACAGTAATGGCAGGATCTAAACTGTTTGCCTCTTTAACTTTCATTTTGTCTTGACCTTTCAAGAAGGAATGTTGTCAACAGATTGTAATGGGCCCCTCAAGTTTTACCACAAATTACACATTCCAGCGAGAGGTGAGGTCCTGTTTTCTTTCTTGTAAGGGCCACCTGGATCTAGTAAGTCACTCCCAGGTCATCAGCTTTTTGCCCAGAGAAAGGCCCCAGTTAAAGAGCTTTCAAGCTCTTTCAAGTTTGAAGGCTGACAAAATAAGAAATGGCTTTCCTTCCTATCCAGCATCTCCATGTTTACTCCTTCCTCTCCTTGACTGTTCAACCTGAAACCCTCCCGCACAATATAATTAACTCAGTGTGCTCTAAAAACTAATGAAAACCTTAGACACTTAAAGAGCCTTTGGAAGCACATATCAACCAGAGGAGCCATCAAATGTTTTGTTAAATGGGATCTCATGCAGTCTAGGCCAATTAGTTACGATAAATGGCACAGAGCAGGAGGGAGGCTCTGGGTGACAACAGTGCCCAGTAACATCTCTGCTGGAGAAGCACAGGGATTAGCATAAATCCATTCAGGATCAAACAGGCAAGGGATTGGCATCAAGGGCATTTGTACAGTTTTGAAATTTTATGTTGAAAGTTGCAAAGCAAGTGAGACTCTGAGTGTGATTTATTACGTTCAGACTATTATTTTTCCATTCAAGTCTATAAGGCAGCTGGAACGTTCTTTAATATGACCGCCTGTCTTGCTCATACTAACATTGTTGTCACTTGCACTTACTGAGCACATGGTATAGGAGTTTGGGGAGTGAAACCAAAGACAGAAGTGTGAAGTCTGTCTTTCAGAGGTTGAGGCAAACCATGGAGCAACTTGCGACTGTTTAAGTACGCGAGTTATTAGTGCATGTCTTCCGTACAGAAAAGATCGCATTCACCCAGATCACAGCACCCAGGGCAGGGAACAAAACATCACAAAAAGCTCCACAAAAGCTCCCTTCTGGGTACTCAAACCCCTGACTCATACAGAGATTAGTTTTTAACATTCCACGTATGAACTCATAAATAATGGGCTCCTTGGTGTGGTTTCTATGTTCACCATTATGCTAATGAGATGTATCCATTTTCTTGGGTGTAGGAATTATATGTTCATCCTCATTGTTTTATAGTATCCTTTGAATGAATATGCCACAATTTACTTTGGGGTATTCCAGTCTGGGCTATTTTTAAAATTATTATTAGTTTCAGACGTAGAATTTAGTGATTCTTCAGATGCACATAATACCCCATGCTCATTACATCACATGCCCTCCTTAATGCCCATCACCCAGTTACCCCATGCCCCCACCCTCTCCCCTCCGGCAACCCTCAGTTTGTTTCCTAGAGTTCAGCGTCTCTTATGGTTTGCCTCCTTCTTAATTTTCATCTTATTTTATTTTTCTTTCCCTTCCTCTGTGTTCATCTGTTTTGTTTCTTAAATTCCACATATGAGTGAAATCATATGGTATTTGTCTTTCTCTGATGGACTTATTTCCCTTAGCATAATCCCCTCTGTTCCATCCACATTGTTGCAAAGTGGCACGATTTCATCATTTTGATAACTGAGTAATATTCCACTGTGTATATATAACACATCTTCTTTGTCCATTTATCTGTTGATGGACATCTGGGCTCTTTCTGTATTTTGGCTATTGTGGACATTGCTGCCGTGAGCATTGGGGTGCANGTCATCATTTTGATAACTGAGTAATATTCCACTGTGTATATATAACACATCTTCTTTGTGTTGATGGACATCTGGGCTCTTTCTGTATTTTGGCTATTGTGGACATTGCTGCCGTGAGCATTGGGGTGCACGTGCCCCTTCAAATCACTACGTTTGTATCCTTTGGATAAGTACCTAGTAGTACAATTGCTGGGTCATAGGGTAGCTCTATTTTTAACTTTCTGAGGAGCCTCTATACTGTTTGCAGCTATTTTAAATAGTGCTGCCATGAACTTTCATGTATACATCTTTTAGGATGCATAGGTACCCATTTCTGTTAGGTATATATCTAAAAATAAAATTATTGACTCATAAGGCATGCCTATGTTCAGTTTTAATAAATCCCATCCAACAGTTTTCTAAAATAGTTATACCAGTTTACTCTTCACTGTAAATTGAGAATCTCAGTTGGCATCCTTGTCAACTCTTGTTATTATCTATCTTTCTCATTTTAGCCATTATAACAACTATACAGTGTTACATTCAGTATAAATTTCATTGACACTTCTCTGATGTATAATGTATTTGTGTACCTTTTGATAAGTTTATTGGCATTTCAATATTTGAGTCCATGGTATTTTATAAAGCTCTGTGTCAATACAGAAGTCCATAGTACCACGAATCTTCTCTAGGCTGAACAAACATAGATTGTGTCAGTCCCTCTGTGAATGTGCTCTGATGATATTTCTCAACCCTGATGGTTCTCTCCCAGACTGGTCCAGAGTCTCAATGTCCTATAGAGCATGGCCCACAGAATCTTCCTCTGTGTCTGTTAAGTGTATATTAAGCAGCACAAAGTAAAAGGCAGCATAAAACCCTAAGACCAAACCTGTACTTCTACTAATGTTTAATACAGTGTGTACGATAAAACCAATTCCATCTTATTTTCTTACTTTGGCTCAAAAATGCCTTCAGGGAATTATTCTTTATCCTCTATTAATACTTACTACTTAGAGTCTGGACTAATAATAAAATGTACTCATTCATTCATTCAGCAAACATTAATTACGCATTAATTATGATTCAAGTGTGTCTCTGGTTATTGATATTCCAGAAGAGCAAGGTCTATGCCTTCCTGGAGCTTATGTCTAATGATATAACAGACAATGGATAAATACCCAAAATAACATTGTTAGAAATACCGAACGACCCTGAAGAAAGTAAATTGTGAAAGGAGTAATGAAGGATTGGTCCAGGGAGAGGGGGGAGGGGTGTTTTTCACAGGATGGTCAGGAAAGCCTCTCTGCAGAAATGAACTTGAATTAATACTCAAGTGATTAAAAATGAAACCAAAAACATGCCAGCCAAGTGTTGATGAAGGGAAGACAATCTCAGGAGGAAGAGGCTAGCCAAGGAGTATGAGTTCCAGCGAGAGGGCCAGACTGGTTAGAGCCTAACTGTTAGGAAAGCAGGCAGGAGGGTGCCTTGTTTGGAATATTGAGGGGCATGCCCAGAAGGGTGAGGTTCTATGAGCCAGGGGGAGGAATTTGGATTTTATCCTCCATATAATAAGGTGACAAAGGAAGGCCTCAGAGAGCAGAGTGACAGGTTCAGATACGAAGGCCAACGGGTCACCCTCAGTTTGTGTAAATCAAACGTACTGGAACACAGCCATGCCCATTCCTTCATCTATTGTCTATGGGTGGTCCTACGCTCAGTTTCATGGTTCCATACTACACCACCAGAAATGAGTAGTTGTGGCAAAGACGAGATGGCCTGCAAACCTGAAATATTTTTTTTTTTATCTGGCCCTTTAAGAAGAAGCTGTCCCACCTCTGTAAAGATCACACTGGCTGCTCTATGAAGCATGAACTCCAGGGAAGGAGTGGAAGTTCAGGCAGGAGCTGATGAAGCTGAGATTAAGGCAAATGGAGGTGATGAAATGTGGACAGATTCTGGGAAGAGTGTTATAAGATCTATGGAAGAAGAGTTCCAGAAGAAGGCAGAAAAAGCAATATTCTGCTGTCACTGGCTAGTTGACACTCTTTAATAATTTGTGGAGTCCATATTTGAAAGGTTTTATCTTTACATGGTAAAAGCAGTATAATTTAGTGGAAAATTTTATTACTATTATTTTCAAAGCCAAACTTCCCTGATTATAGTCATTGACTCAGGTGCTCCACAAAATGAAACCACATGCCAGTAGGTAAAACACTTGCCTTCCCTTTTTAGTGTTACTGTGTCAGTAAAATGTTTGTTCTCCAGAACCTTTTCCCTAGACTGTTTCCAATATTCAATCAAGCATAAAGCAATGAATAAAAGGAGCACAATCTAAATAAAAACAGCAACATCTAAGCTCCAATTTCATTTTGCAAACAAGACTTTTCTCTCATCGAGTTCATCTGGAAGAAAAGAAAATTCTAGGGACCAAGCCCATCTGGGGATCCTTCACAGTGAATGTGCTAATGAGGAAGCCAAAACCTCTTCAGGTGGGATGGACTGAATTCAGGTCTGAGAGGTGTAGCTGTCCTCTTTTACCAAAAGAGCACAAATTCTGATGAGTCTGGAGAGATGGAGGCCACTGTGGGGAGATCACAACAGGAAGGAAAGGACTTCACTAAACCACAGAAAGAATGCTGGCAGAGGGCAGGCATTCCAGTTAGCCATCCTGGAATTCTAGAAAAATTAGGAAGAGGGAGGCCACAGGAGGGCTCCCAAAGAACTAAAGCAGGTTTAAAAAGAAAAGGAAAAAAAAAATAAAGAGGGGAAAAGGAGATGCTAGAGATTTGTAGATCTACATATATGTGACCGTAGAAGGGTAAGGAATTTTCTTTGACATACCCCGAGGAAAGGAAAACAGGACTTTAGATTAGGTTTTATAAACTTCTACTCCGTGATATGTGGACAAGGTCAACATATTCCAAAATTGTTTGGGTGAACTTTTCCCCATCTGGTTCAGGTTAGGGAGGTTATTGGCCAGGGAATTTCAACCAAGGTGGAAACTCAAAGCCAATTTTATGGGTGTGAACTGAAACTGACAAAGAGCTATTTCAAACAGTCTGGTAGGAATAGGGGAGTACCTTCTAAAAGGCTGACACAAACGGACAGACATAAATATGTCACCATATTCCACATGGGAATCAGAGGGCTCAAACAAAGCCATGGACAAGAAAAATAAATAGCCTCCATAAATGGGCATTTGTTTGTTAGGGGGAAATTATACACATATAGTCTTGGTTTTGCTGCTGAGTACATCTATTCCTTCTTGAAGTGAACGGTAGCCTGGGATATCTACATCCAAATAGAGCACACTTTAGTCAGCATCTTCAATTTTTTTTTTTTTTAAAGATTTTTTATTTATTTATTAGACAGAGATAGAGACAGCCAGCGAGAGAGGGAACACAAGCAGGGGGAGTGGGAGAGGAAGAAGCAGGCTCATAGCTGAGGAGCCTGACGTGGGGCTCGATCCCAGAACGCCGGGATCACGCCCTGAGCCGAAGGCAGACGCTTAACCGCTGTGCCACCCAGGCGCCCCAGCATCTTCAATTTTCAATGGGACCAAATGAGAGCATTCTAATTAACACGGGTGGATTTTAAAATTTGGTTATGTTTTTTATTGGCCAAAAATTTGCTGATTTGTTTGATTAGCTAAACAAATGAAATAAAGTATTTTTTTATGAAGGTAATAATTTCACTACTAATCAAGTTATTGAATAGTGCATCCATGGAAAATTTTATTAGTATTTTTTTTTTGTATTTTCCTAATGTCTGATTTAAAAAATAATAAACACATCATAGATGCTTTACTGACAAATTGATAAGGACTAAGAAGAAACAGAAAGTGCAATGACTTTAGATCTCTAATCATAATCATTGGTGATATGCAGCACAGGGTTGTGGTAAATTATAAGCCACAGCGCAACACAGTGACCAAATCCTCACTGGGTGTGAAGGGCCACTAAGGAAAAGCTCTATGTATTTTCGTTTCTCTAGAGTGAGATTTTTTCATTTCCTTTCATTTCAAACTCTGTAACTAGACATAGCAGGTTAGAGAGAATCTGAAAAGTATTCCTGTGTTTCTTCAGCCACTTTCCCCCTCCAATTCTACTTTTAGGACCACATGGTCTTCAAACCAAAGGGAGTTTCATAATAAGTGGCTAGCTTATCATCTTGGCCTTTGATCAACTCAAAATTCACTAAGAACATCGGATCACAAATTACTCATTGTCTTTTTGACACTTAAAAAGTCTATGGCTTCCCACCGAAGAAGGTTAGTTGCACTTCAACTCACTGAATATTAGACTGTTTTTCAAAAGTTTATTGAAATCTCAGATTCTGACTTCACTCTTCAAGGTAATTTCATACTTTACAGTCAATTAAAAATGACTAAATCAAGTTTCTTCAGGAAAAATGTTAAATAGCATAGGTATAAGACTCAGCATTGAACTTTAGAGGTTATCTCATTACCGAACAAATCTTACCTTTGAGTGCACAGAAGTCATTTTCTTTTCTTAATATTAGGTTCCATGGAGACACAATTAGTTTTTCTTTATAGTACCACTCTATGGGTGCTACAAGAGCAAAGTTTTTGGAGAAGGGGGAAAGATCGTTCTCATTTATACAGATGTAACATCTTTAAGGGATGGATTTTCATCACATTGCTATGAAATCAAGATGAAATGCACATCAATGAATGATTGAACCTTAAAAGTGATCTGCCAAGGACACACAATTTTGTGTATATAAATCTTAGTGATTCAAAATCATAACAGAATGTACCAGGGACAAGAAATATGGCAAAATACTAGAAAAATGTGTTCAATCTTTATTTCTGAGATTATCTTTAAATCTGGTCATTAATCACTGGAAAACTATATACTAAAAGGAAGTCAGGTGATAACAGAAAATGATGTCTTTGAGATCATGGCAGAAATATAATTTCTTTCCTAATGCAATGGGAACTTTATTTAGAAAATCCTCTTGAAAATAAAAGTACAAGATGAACAATGCATTGTTATTTTCATCCTGAGATAGTATCTCACTAGAGTGTTTAAGATATAAGTGACTGAATAGCTTAGCCACATGATTTGACTACAACCCTTGTCAACAGAAAGGATCAAAAATTCCTGATCCAAGAGTGACAGTAAGTTCAAAGAAACAAAATTATATACTTTATTTTTTTTAGATGATGAATCACAAAGAACATTTAGTAATACCTTTCCCCTGAAAGACTTAGATCTTCAAGTGTAAGTGTGTAATTGTGTCACAAATCAAAATCCACTATAAGCAGCTGCTGTTTCAACTTGGAAAAATCCAGTTGGAGAATCTGCTGTCAATATATCCACTGCCATTGGTAAAAGCTTATTAAAATAAATTATCATTTACTTGTAGTAGGAAAACATCCACTAAACAAGTATTCCCATTTACCATGGAATATCTCATTTTAATTTTTCACAGTCTTATGTCCCTAAATTACATTCTTCGACCTACAGGACTTAAACATGAATATGAACCATTCAGATAATTTCTGTATCCCTTTCTTCACCTAAAGAGAGTGATCTGAGTTGCTAGGCAAAAGGGAAAAATCTTTATTAACAACACATAGGACTGGATTAATAGGAATTTTATAGCTGAATACACATTTTCCTTGGTAATTCTTTCTCATTCTTGTATCCATGCAGTGGATTCCATTGATACATCATCACTTTTTCAATGCATACTATAAAAGTGTGGAATCTGCTTAGAAAAGAAAAAAAAAAAGCCAAAAGATAAGACCTTCAGATAAAAAGCCTTCGGTCAACTGCTGGCGGTTAAGGGTATGCAGAAGTGTATAAGGAAGTCGATCCACTACCTATTGCTACGTAACAACTGACACCAAAATGTAGAGGCTTACATTTATGATACTGTCTTTTCTCTAAGTCGGAAATCACAGTGTGTCTTAGCTGAGTCCCCTAACTCTGGTTCTTTCAAAGACTGCAATCATCTGAAGGCTCAGCTGGGAAGGATCAGCTTCCTAGCTCACTCACATGGTTTGGACAGAATTCAGTGTCCTGCAGTTTGTTCGACGAATGCCTCAGTGTTTCACAAACTGTTGGCAGGAGGCCTCCCTCTGGTTCTTGTCATTGGTCCTCCACAGAACATTTCATAACATGGTGGCTGGCTTTTCCCTGAGAAAGCGAGAGGGTTCAGAAGGCCAGCAAGCCAAGGAGAGTGCTAGCTAGTAAGATGGAAGTCTCTGGCTTCGTAACCTAATCAGAAATCGCATTTTGTTACTTTCGTTGTATTCTCTTTATTAGGAGCCAGTTACAAGGCTGGAGCATACTTAAAATGAAGAGTTTATACAAGGGTGTGAACACTGGGGCACAGAATTCATTGAGAGCCCTGTCAGAAACTTCTTACCAAAGCAAGGATGGAAACCAAAACACAAGGAATAGGTCTGAGTGCTCAGAGGAAAAGCCTGGCTTCGTACAAATCATGGTATCATTTCTTCATCAGTAAAACGGTGGCAATAGCAGTCCTCTCTACCACAAAGCATTGTTGTTAGGTAGGAAATATAAGTGATTTTAAAAAGTAAAGCATCCTTCTATCAAGCACAGAATCACCAATATTATTGCCATTGAGCTAAAAGTTGTCAAATATAAATGCATGTTATGAGTTGAACTACGCCCTCTGGTAAGATATGGGGAAGTCTTAACCCAGTATCTGTGGGTGTGACTTTAAATACTTAAAAATCAAGTAAAATATGGAGGTACTTGTCATATCACCCTGGTTTGGGTCTGAGGCTGGTTTTGGTAATGATGACCCAATAATTATGTAGTTGCCTAATAAACAGTGGTGAATGGAATATAATATTGTACATAGTGTCTGATTATAAAGATGTATAATAGGAAAAAATACATATGTAGAAAAGTGCTCAGAAATAATTAGCAAAATTTTATGAATGGTTATACTTGAAAGATAGGCCTATCATGATATTATCCCTTAATAGTTGAACTTTTTTTTAAGTATTATTTCTATTAGGAAAACGACAAAATAATTATTACTTATTATTAACCATTTAAATGTATCTAATTTAAAGTCATTTATCTATTGTATGTGTTATAGAAACAAGATACGAATAATGGATAAGGCTTAAAGAATGATCTTAAATATTAAAAACATTTAAAACTTTTTTTGAATTTATTAAAATAAATTCATATCCTTGTATCTTTATTTCACACACTCCTTGGCTGGTTTTGCCCATGCAGTCAAAAAAAAATTAATAAGCAGCAAATGATCACCTTGATATTTGAATGTCATGATTAAAATTATTGTACTCAAGGGCATACATGCTTGTATGTATGCTATTAAGTTACTTAAAGCTGATTATCTCTGGAAACAATGAGACTGAAAAATGAAGGAATGATTCAACAGCCAAAATAGCAGTAAATAAAAAACACATTTAATGATATTTTTGCTCTTAGAAAAGTAAACAGGTGTGTTTTCTTGCAACAGAGCTGCCTCAGTAAACACATGGCAGAATTTCATCAGAATACTTCCAGCTGTGTTAAGACCATCTGTTCATCCTTTTTAATTTTAATTAGTGCGAGAGACTTCCTTTATTTCATTAATCTCATCTGCAAATTCTCCTTTGCATTTTGCCCCCTTTATGGATAAGAAGCAGGTCTGAACAAACTAGAAAGTCTAACAACTCATTCCTTTTCTAGTTTTACTTTAATCAGCTATTCTAGAATTAAATGAAGTTGTTGCTTTTAATAATAATAGCAATTTTCCATAAACTGCACGAAAGAAGCATCACGTTATAAAAGCAATTCCAGGAATTATTCAGCATATGTTTAACAGATGATGAGATTCTTAACCACTGATATTCATTCTGTGACTTCTCCCCCTTCTTTCTAAAGAGTCAATGGCAAGGGTTACCCACTGTGAAGTAATTTCCATAACATCCTAATTATATTTAAGGGCTTTCAGACATACTCTATTTCCACGCTTACATGTTTATTTATCTTGTAACCTATTTACACTCAATTAAGAAATAAAAATTAAAAGCTAGAATCTGTTTCAATAAACCAAATAAATATACTTTCAGTGTATAGGTAAACTTGATCTTTTGTTTATAGGTTAACTATTAGACTCAAATTCAGCTGTCCACATTAGAAAAGAGTTGTTTGCCCTGGCCTTATACACTCACCTTTTACCTAAGTATACATTTAGCAAAAACAGTGCTTCTCAAACTTTAATGAGCATGGGGATTACCTGGGAGTCTACGGAATGCTGGTTCTGAGTCAGCAGGACCAAGTGGGCCTTGAGAATCTGCATTTCTTTTTGTTTTTTTGAATTTTATTTTATTTTATTCTATTTTATTATATGATGTTAGTCGCCATACAGTACATCCCTAGTTTTTGATGTAAAGTTCCATGATTCATTACTTGCGTGTAACACCCTGCATTTCTAATGCGCTCCCAGGTGAGGGTGAGGCTGCTGATCTTAGACTGAACCTTGAGGAGTGAAGCAGTAGACAGAGTAAGTACGGGTGATATTAAAACAAAAGTAAACACCTGTAGCTCCATGAAGCTTATATTAAGTATTAAACAGCTCATTTTATCTAAAAATTGGCACTTAAAATCACTCAATATAAAACTGGCAGTTATTCTTAAATCAATTCCAGAAGGTCTCCCATTTCCTAGTAGTCATATAAAATCATTAAATATACACCAGATAGAAAAAAGTGTGTAAGAATTCTTCATAAAACATGCAACCAAGTCTTTTAACTTTCATACTAAAATCCTATGTTTGAGAAAGGAACACAGGCACATTGACAAAACTTCTCTTCCACTTAAACGTATTTGTGCCTGTTAATCTCTCCTTTTTTTGTTGCTGAAATTGTTATTTATGTTCCCTGTCCTTATTCGTGATTAGCCTTGCCAGTAATTGGTCTATTTTATTGGCATTTTAGAAGAACCAGATCTTGCTTTATTATCGTCTTCTTTGGCTGTTTTCTATTCATTTTGTTCTGCTTTTATCTTTATTTCCTTTCTTCTATTTTATGTTTATTTGGGTTTCTTTTGTCCTAGCTTCTAAAGTTGACTGCTTAGCTCATTTCGCTTAGTCCTCAGTTTTTTCTACTACTTGCATTTACTGCTATTTTGTAAATTTTAATTACATATTTTGGATACACAATGTTCTTATAGCTCCACTTTTTAAATGTGACAATATCTGTTCTAAAATGCTCTTTAGGGGCGCCTGGGTGGCACAGCTGTTTAGCATCTGCCTTCGGCTCAGGGCGTGATTCCGGTATTGTGGGATCGGGCCCCACATCAGGCTCCTCTGCTATGAGCCTGCTTCTTCCTCTCCCACTCCCCCTGCTTGTGTTCCCTCTCTCACTGGCTGTCTCTATCTCTGTCAAATAAATAAATAAAATCTTAAAAACAAAAATAAAATGCTCTTTAATCAAAAAGTCGTCCAGATAAGCATGTTAAATTGCTAAGAGGTTTGTTCCGGCTAGATACAAACCTACCTACCTATATATATATTTATTGGCTACTCTTTGAAAATGAATATGCACTTTTATTTCTTTTAAGATTTATTTATTTATTTTAGATAGAGAGAGGAGAGAGAGAGAGAGAGAGAGAAAGGGCATGCTGAACATGACTGGGGGTGCAGAAGGACAGAATCTCAAGCAGACTCCATGCTGACTGCAGAACCCCACCTAGGGTTTGATCTCATGACCCTGAGATCATGACCTGAGCTGAAACCAAGTCGGATGCTCAACTGATTGAGACACCCAGGCGCCCTGAATATGCACTTTTATTGCATTATGATCAAAGAATGCATTCTGTATGATTCTACTTACAGGAAATTAAGAATATATATTTATGGCTTAATATATAAGCAATTTTTGTAAATGTCTTATCATTATTTGAAATACATAATATGGGCAGGATAATTGTCCTAATACGTTTTAGGAAGCTTAGATGGAATTTATGCTTTTCCTTAGACGTAAATTGAGAAGGCATAATTGAAACAGAAAGACCAACCAGAACAAAATACATTAGGGGCACTGGACAGAAAATTATCCTCCAGGTAGGATCCCAAGTGAATAATTTTTATAGGTGATTTTTATCAGTCTTCAATGAGCACATTTTCCTACATTATTGAAGGCACTCATAAAGAAAAAAATAGGCAGTCCTGATAGGAAAAACCACCATTAGATCAAATTATTATCACTTAAGAAATTAGGTACCTGAAGCCAAAATAAAATATCGATACACAATGTTATATTAAAGAAATAATAGCTATGAGTACAAAGATCACTCAATATTAATAAGGTCATAAGTAAATCTCACAACATTAGCAGTTGTAAGTAGAAATAAAATAAATATGGACATTTTAACAGATTTGTTAAAAAGGTATTTTTAATTTTTTAAGTTTTTATTTTAATTCCAGTTAGTTAACATTACAGTGTTATATTAGTTTCAGGTGTACAATTTAGTGATTCAGCAATTCCATACATCATCGAGACAAATGCACTCCTTAATTTCCATCATCTATTTAATCCATCCCCCCCACGCACCTCTCCTTTGATAACCATTAGTCTGTTCTCTATAGTTTAGAGTCTGTTTCTTGGTTTCTCTCTCTCTCTCTCTCTCAAACTCTATCTCTGTAAAAAAAGCATTTGACAATATCTAGCAACTATTGACATAAATGCTTATTAAGCTGGAAATGCCAAGAAATTTATTCAACATAATGAAGAGTAGTTATCAGAACCCCAAAGAAATAATGTAACAATGGGGGTAAAAAGCCAATATTCTATTAACATCAGGGGGGAAAAAAGACTAGAAGAGGCATTCTGGAGACTTCAGTCAATAAAATTAAAAAAGAATAAGAAATAAGAGATTTATATGTTAGCAAAGAAGATGAAATTTAACATTAATCTATAGTGGATATAACTCTCTTCCTTGAATACCCAAAAGAATAAACTAAAAGAATGCTAGAACTAAAACTCTCTCTAGAAAGTAGTTTAATATCCATGGAAGTATCTAAAATCATCAGCCTTTTGAATATTGACATTAACTAGACATAAAATCCTTTAGTAAGGCATCTTGTGACATCTGGGTGGCTTGGTTGGGCATCTGACTCTTGATTTTGGCTCAGGTCATGATGTCAGTGTTGTGAGGTTGAGCCCCATGTCAGGCTCTGTGCTCAGAGCAAAGTCTGCTTGGGATTCTCTCTCTCCGCCCCTCCCCACCCACTCTTTCTCTCTAAACAAACAAACAAATAAAATCTTAAAAAAGGTAAAGTATCTCAGAAAACCACAAAAATGGAAATCAAATAGAAATAAAATTAGCAACTAGTATGCAAATATGAATAAAGTTAACTTGAGGCATATATAACAATGTAAGAAATCCAAGATACATACTATGTTCCTGGTTGAGAAAACACAAAACTATGAAATTCATTTCTCTTCATATTAATCTATAAATGCATTATAATCCCAATCAAAATCCCTCAAGATTTTCCATACCTGATACCTGATCAGATCACTCCAAAATATTATATGGAGAAATTTGCAAATATGACAAGATAATCTTGACAAAAAGCATTTCCTTTCAGATTAAACCATATTATAACATGGCAGTTACACAACATGTAAAATATTGGCCCCTAAATTGATACACATTAATAATAAAGTTGGAAAACAAATTATATAAATTATGGGAATTTATGTATGAGAAAGTGTTGCCACATGCCAGCAGTAAGAGAATGGACTTTTCAATAAATAATGTGAGTCATGTCTCTTCCTGTGCCCATCCCTCTGGAAAGCTGCGTCTGGAACACAGGCTGGCATGCAGGGATTTTACTCGGGAAGTGATGCCAGGAAACCAGAGTGAGGAAAACAGCATGCATCACTAGAGAGGGAAAGTCAGGAGGAAGTGTATTCTCCAGTGTATCAATACAGTGGGCAACTCAGGATTGTTTCCACCATGACCCTTGGAAGAACCATGTGTAATGTTCTTAAGATTGTCTGATGGAGTAACAGAAGAAAGGGGCATTCCTTCACCAATTCCTGTAATTAGGGCTGCCCACGTTAAGGATGCTAAATCCTTCACATTTCCAGGCTATGCATCGGTGAGTGCAAGCAGAGAGTCCCTGCCAGTGTCCCATGGTGGTGTCAGAGACACCTTGGGACAGCAAATTAGAGAGAAACAGTACAGCCAACATAAGTTGTATCTTATTTTGCCTTCACCTAGTTGCTGGAATAAAAGGTGGGTTAGGAAGAGAAGAAGCAGAGCCCAAGTATGTCCACCACAAGAAAACTGAAGATTCATAGACTTTAAAAAAAAAATTACATGGGAAAATATATTTATGTTTGATTTCACTCCTACTGTCTATCATTCTGCATCTCTGCAAGCACATTTAGGTAAACTGACAATTTAAATATTCCTGAAGAAGTTATAAAAAACTCAAGGTCAGCTCTGTCCTATGCAAGACCTTGAAAACATTTAGTTACTGTTTTGCTGATATCTCTGCTTCCAGATGTATCATTTTGTCACCTGCACGTACAAGACTTCACTCTTTCTCTCTAGCTTATTACGTATAATTTGCAGCTATCTTGACGGAGCTGCATTTCATTCACAAGCAATGGACTCAGGCACAGTATTGTTCTCAGGTAATTGCAATCATTTCAAGTTACGCAGAAAAAAAAAAAAAGATGAACAAGTCATGAACACACGTGTTTGTAGTTTCCTAGTAAGTAATTTATCTTTAATACTGAAGTGTATGTTTACATTGTTTATCCTGAAGTATATTCAATTATAACTTACAACGTGCTGACATTCAAGAGTATTGGAGTTATCCACAATATTTGTCATATTTTGGGGAAAACAGTCACATTCGATCTCAAATATAGAAGCTACTATGCAATAATAATAATAAAAAAAAGAGGGATCCAACCTCCTCAGGAAGTTCAACACTCTAAGAAACTCAGTTCCCTCATGTTGATCAAATATTTCCTTGGCAGGGGTGCCTGGGGGGCTTAGTCAATTGAGCGATAGACTGGATTTCAGCTCAGGTTGTGATCTCCGGGTCCTGGGACAGAACCCCACAGAACTCCCGCTCACCAGAGGTCTGCTTGTTTCTCTCTCTCTCTCTCTCTGCCCCTCCCCAAGTGTGCATGGACGCGCCTGCATGCACATCCCCTCTCGTGCTCTCTCTCTGAAATACATAAATCTTTAAGAAGAAGAAAAAGAAAAAAAATCCTCAGGAAACTTTAAATATGTCATTAATTTATATAAGGAAAAAAAATTTAAGGAGTGATGAATATTTAAGGAAAAACATCTCTGACATCTTTGAAAGCCTGATTACTTACATATTTGGCAGGATAAATTTTCACCAAATGTATGAACTAAATTTCCCAAATCTGTGTGTTCTGTACTATGATAATCTTCTATTTTTTTTAAGGTTATTTATTTATTTGAGACAGAGACAGAAAGTACACATGCACGGAGGGAGGGGTAGAGGGAGACAGAATCCCAAGCAGACTCCCCTTGGAGGACAGAGCCCCAGGTAGGCTCATCCCATGATCCTGAGATCATGACCTGAACAAAATCAAGAGACAGACACTTAATCAACTGAGCCACCCAGGTGCCCCTCTTCTATTATTTAATGTTCTCCTGAGATGTCACATTTTAAATTAAATATATGTATCATCTTTTGTAAGTAACCTTGTGTTCGTTTCACTAAATGTATTAGAAATCCATTTACTTTTGTTCAAGACTATTAAAATAACTTTCTTCTTTAGATTAATTTTATTTGCTTCCAAAATGTTCATGTAATTCAAAATATGAAATCAAGAAAAGAAGCCCCTTCATAAAACACATCCCCCTTCTTCATTTTCCTAGAATATTCTGTCCTAGAGCGTAGTCTTTTAACTCAAGAAGAAATTGAAAACATTTATATATAATGGTGATTCACAAGCAAGAGGAAGCAAGCTGTGTAACCCTGGAGTAATTGATGGATCTTATTTATAGAACTTTTCTCAGTGTGTTTTCAATTGTGCTTGTTCATAGTCCTGAATGGTTAATTTTAATATTTTCTGTTAATAATTTGAAAATATGCTAGCACGTTACTATAGGAATCTTATTTTCAACCAGCCACGTGTAACTTACATCTCTTCTCTGTTAAATAAGTAAAAGGACTCAAATCCAAAGTTGGCCTGACACTGGAAGGCACGTCAGTGACACTATTTACCTTTAACACTTCACTGTTGAGCAAACCCAAAGTCACAGTTTGGAAATACACAGCATATTTGTTCCAATAAAGACGAAACACCTAAGAACATAAATTTGTTTCTGAATTTCCTGTTTTCATTTTAGGACAAATTATGCTCAGCTGCACAAACAAAGTAATTGACAACAGAATTTCAGTAAAAAGAAGGAATGTTTTCAGAATTACGAAAACCTCTTGAGAAGGAAATGTCTCTGAGCCACAGAAGAAGTGTATATTCAACGGGCATGGAGCAAAAGGAACTCCAATATAAAAATGTCATTTTCCAAGAATAATGGCGTCAAAGTCTACTTTAAAATCAAGAAAATATGAAAGGTTATTACCAAGAGGGTGTTAACCAGATGTTCTCAATCGCTATAAGGGAAGAATGTCTATAAGTGAGATAGAAGGCAGAGCAGCAACACACAGAAAGTTATTAAGTCTTGGAAAGGTTAACAAGTAAGAATATGAACACTCTTTTCAAGATTAATTAAATTTCGCCTATCCAAAAAACTTCAGGTTGGAAGAAAAGCAGGCTGGATTGATTACATATATCCCCCGTATAGCCATATTGCTTTCTTGTCCTATAGAGTGCTTACTTTAATAATACAGCAATACGCTAAATGTAGCAAAGGAAATTATTCCCTTCATTATAAAATAACTTTCCCACTCAATCCAGGTATCTGACTTCAGTCCACTCTGTCACCTGGGGGGCGCAATGCCCCTCGATACAACATATACAATGATCTATTCTGGAGTCAGGTGGTTGTAAACTCAAACTCGACTCTTCCCTTACAACTGTGTGGCTAGGGGACATCACTTACCCCTGAAGTTGTATTCTGAGAAATAGCACCACAAATGTCAGTAATGACACCCATACAACGCTTGCAAGGGTGAGGAGTTTCTGTCCCTGGTTTACAAGCTGGTTCCCCCAAGAGACTGGATTTCATGAGGGCAATAGCATCTTTTACCGAAGTGTCAAGCCAGGTGGACTGCTGCACCATAAATGCATGTTGAACTCATGTTAAATATTTGGCATTGTTAGAAAGACATTAATAAAACTGCATGTCATCGGGTGTCTGCCAAAAACACTTATGAAAAATAGATTTTGAGGAAAGAAATTCACAAACACACAGTGAATGAGGCTCTTATAAAAAGGAATAAATTAATGTCACTTAACAAAAAGTCTTCAATAAATGAATACCAGAGGAAAGCAGCAAAAATCTCAAAAGCTGGTAAAGAGTCCAAAGCCATTGCTGGTAGAATTCCCTAAAGGGTAACACGAGAAAATTTAATAAACTGAGTGCACTGTCATTTGAGACACTTGGAGTATTTGCTGTCTTTCCTGAGGGGCTGAAATAAAGTAAATTTGATTCTCATCCACCAGATAATTGCCAGAAACAGGCTCTAAAACAGGTCAAAGATTAAAGACAAAAGCAAAAAAAAAAAAAAAAAAAGGAAAAGAAAAAGAAAATAAGAAAAAGAAAAAAGAAAAGAAAGGAAAGAAAAAGAAAAGAAAAAAGAAAAGAAAAAGAAAGGAAAAAGAGATATGCTGGAATATTAAAATTTTAGAAGAAAACATTCTTATGCCTGTTTAATATTGTGTTTAAAATAGGATACTTAATGTATGCACGGAGAAGCACCCACAGGTATGTCATCTAATTAAGGGAAAACTTGTAAATAAAGACTTGTCCATAAAACAAACTTAGGGTAGTTAAATCCACACCTTCAGAATAATTATAATGCCTTCTGCTAAATGAGTAATAAATGTATTGCTTGATATTTGTTCTTCAACAGTATTTTTAGTAATATTTCTGCCTAATATTTAGATATGCTAGCTAATGTCAAAATGAACAGGATTTGGACTTAAACCACAACATGTACTGCTTCCAAAAAAACTTGCTTCCGCCTTTGTATGCCACATATTATTTTCTTTTCTACAAACCTCTGTCTTGTTAGAGTAATGCCAAAGGCTGCCAAAGAGTGCTGGGAGAACCCACCGAGATATGAATCTCTCTACACTTGATCATCAAGCATTTTATAAAAAGCCTCATTTAATAAACTATCATCCATACATGTATCACTTTTACATATCGAAGAATGGAAGAAGAATAAGAAACAGAAGGAAAGCATCTACTGGAAGATGTAAGATTTCCCGCCTTCATCAGTATAAGAATTTCAACACCTTGCAAACCCTTCCTATACAGCAATCCTCTCCTGGTTGAGGAACAGCTGGATTTGCAATCCGGAGATTGTCTTGGCAAGTGGACAAGTTGTTTCTCAGGAGGCAGAAGCACTGCTTTAGAGTTGTCGTCCCTAGAGACGTTCATGTACCAGTCAATTCTTCTTGAAACACCATCCACACAAATGGGATCTGCTGCTGCTAAATCTCTAATACTCAACGTATTTGAAAAGAAACATTAGCTAATTCTAACTATGAAATAATGGCTATGTATTTAAAAATTTTTAAACATAGGTAAGTATAAAGGAGAAAATTAAAACGGGACTAATGTTAAGAGAAAATACAGAACAATAGCAGAAAAAAGGTATTTGCATAGCTCCTGGCTGCATCTTCATTGCACTCCATACCTACTTACCTACTTCACTAGAGAAGGCAATAAACCACACAAAATGAGTGCAATTCTGTCTTGCTTTTGTGTACTCTCAAAGAATGTTCTCAAGAAACGTCATTTACATTATATCCTGCCAAATTGGATTCTAAGTAGTCCGTTACCACATTTGTCTCTCCCACTGGACTATAAGCTCCTTAAGACGAAAAGCTGCATATTTTTCCCCTTAAGTATATGAAGCCAATTATAGTGACTGGCAAATACCATGTTCTTGTTCGTTTCACTATTGAATGGATGAACAATGAGCACCACCTCCTGTGTTCTCTCAATATGGTAGTCAAGTCAAATTGTTTCTCCATAAGCTTCTTTATTCCCGACATGATACTTGCAGATAACTACAAAATTCCAAAAGTTTAATTAAAGCTATGGTTTTATCTCAACAAATTGGCTTTCTGTGGCAGTGATTAACTGAGCCAAGGGAGAATTTGTCATGATTTCTACCTTATTCTCTTTTGTAACCAATTCAAAAGTAAATATTTCATTAAAGTCATTACCAAGTAATTATTAATCATTAAATATGTTGATGAAGGTTTGTATGAAAATTGTACAAACACCTGGTACGATTATAGTAGAGGTTTTTTCATCTAATATAATTGGATATGAACAGGTTAATTTAATGAAAAAGTTGGCTAACTGACAAATTTAAAAATACATATATAAATATTCACTTCCAACCTTTCTATGTAGGAAGAGGCCTTTTTAAAAAATCTAAAGTAGATATCTAACAATTATGGCTTTGATTAGTCTTTATGATTCACACCAATTCTACATCACTTACCATTTCCAATTTCAATTCTTTAAGGTGAAACAGGAACTTAAAGACAGTTGCGAAGAAAATCATTTGTGAAATCCAGATAGCTCTTACCACATTGTCAAACTTCTATAGCTCTCTAACAGCACTGAGTTCTACATTTTTTTGGAAGCGGATAGGGTTTCGTTTTGTTTTGCAATTAGATTTTATTGAATCTTCCTAAAACATTCAGCTTATTTATCAAGAAAACAACAGATATCTTCCCTTATGTATTCATTTCTCAATGATTTACATAACGTTAAATGAAATTACATAATTACAAGAAAATGACAACTAGTATAACATCATTTGGGAATAAAAACAACTCACTGTTAGTAAGTACGCCGACTGGTGGGACGGAAGGGCATTCAGAAGCATAGCCCAGTGCTGGCAAAGATTCAGCGTGCCATGGAACAGGTGAGTGTGACCGGCAGAGGAAACTGGGAGAGTCAATTATACGTACAGCTGACCCTTGAACAATTCGGGGAGTGGAGCAATGACCATCATGCAGTCAAAAATCTGTGTATAACTTTTGATTCCCCCAAAATTTAATAGCCTAGTGTTGACTGGAAGCTTTACCAATAACACAAATAATAGACCAAAACATATTTTGGATGTTATATGTGTTACATACTGTATTCTCAAGGAAAAACTAAGCTACAGGAAAAAAAAATGTTATTAAGAAAATCATAAGGAAAATACATTTAAAGTACTATGCTGTATTTAAAAAAAAAATCTGCATGTAAGTGGACCCACACAGTTCAAATCCATATTGTTCAAGATGCAACTGCTAATGAATTAGCAGAAACTATGCTGGAATTCTCATCCTCAATATGCATTATTATCTGAATCACTGGTTAATTCTTTCTTTTTTTTTTAAGATTTTATTTGTTTATTCATTTGACAGAGATAGAGACAGCCAGCGAGAGAAGGAACACAAGCAGGGGGAATGGGAGAGGAAGAAGCAGGCTCCCAGCGGAGGAGCCTGATGTGGGGCTTGATCCCAGGACTCTGAGATCACGCCCTGAGCCGAAGGCAGACGCTTAACCGCTGTGCCACCCAGGCGCCCCGTGAATCACTGGTTAATTCTACCCTGGCTCATCTATAGCAAAATGCTCAGAGCTTCCCTCTCCTCTCATGCTAGCTGCCTTGGATCCAGCCTAGTACTTCTCACGTTTTCTACACTGTAAGCCCAATGTTTTCCCCAATCTGTCACAAGCCAGTATTATACTTATGAAATACAATAAAAACACAATGGGAAAAAAAAGACATAAAATATAAGGGCACTTTAAATTATTGGTTCAGCAGACATAAAAATTACTCTGTTAAACTGCTATAACAGTTTCTAAATATTGCCTCTCAAATGCCTGTTCTTACCTCTTCATGGACCAGGAACAGTTTGGGGAATAGTACTGGTTTGCAAACTATACATGAGCAGGACTTATGGAGACCAAGACTAGATTAACTAAATTAATTAGTTCAATTTGTAATCACATTTCTTTGGGCAACATGATCTAGAAAACAACTGGAAAGTGGATATAGAAAAATAAATACTTTCAAGGGAAAACTGAATATTTTCTTCCGATGGATAGATCTCTTTCATCCTGCGTAGAATTCCATGAGTAAAAACAAGAGGGCTATGGGAACACATGGTTCTATGCTATACTAAAATGATTTTTTTTCAAAATAACCTAGTTATGAGAACTAATACTGTTAAAATACAAATATATTAAAAGACTTTTTTTAAAGAAGGTAGAAGACAAAGCCTTTGGAGAGACCATCAAACATTATTTTTGTTCTAATCATTTAACATACTATTTCAGTTAATTACAAAATGATCTTCCTTTGCTAGCTTTTATTTTGTATTGTGGCTCAAAAATAAGTCATGCAGAACAAGTCCTGTCCTTAATTTTGGGTTCATTTTCCATAGCTGGTTCAAATGTACACATAAAGATATACCAGAATCTTGAAAAATCTAGATACTTCCATGTGTGTCCATTAAAAGGGAAAAAAAAAGAAAACCTGATTTCAACTTAATCAAATGGGCACCAAGGACAGTTTATAACATGGCAAAGCAATAAATATAGGCAATGCTGGAGTCAAGCTCAAACAGGCAAGGATAACCTCTTTTTAAAAACTTAATACTAAAAGCAGAAATGCCCTGAGTAATTGGTTAATTAAGTATTCTGTTTGGTTGACCATTCATAGTTTAGAGTAATGTTTAAACTGTGCTCTGTCATCATTACAAAGCCAGCTCTCATGCCAAGATAAGACCCAAATACTTTTGTTCTGAATTAAATAAAATCCTATAATCATGGTTATAACATCTGTCTGACATTAAGCAGTTGGCTGCTAAAAACGGAGATTTTCTTTTCATCTGTTCCATAAAATCATAGACCCAGGGATAAGTCTTCAAAACACCATTTCCCACCCCTACCCCTTCTAACTTGCAGTAATCAGGCCAATATTTCTAGGAGTGCTGTAGTGTTCCCCACCCCCAGTTGTTTTTTTTGTTTGTTTGTTTTGTTTTGTTTTTTACCTTGCCGTAAGTTTAGTTATCTTTACTACTCCTCATTTGCCATTAAAACAGGGCGAAAGACAGTATTTTGACTAAATTTATTCATGCTTTCAGAATGCATTTCAACCATTATAGCATATGTTGTTTACTAAAATAACCTACACTCCTCTTCAGTTTTCTGTTCATGAATTAAAATGTTGTGTTTGCATGCAGAAAAGTCCCTGGTATGAGTGTATTTTATAGGATCTCTTTGTAAGTAAAAGTCCCAAGGTTCTTAATCCTTTCCTATTCTTTGTGAGCTTCTTAAAATATTTCCCTCTTGGTGTTCAATTTCTAACATTTGCATTTGTTTCTCTAATCTAAGAGCAAATTGTTTTATATATGATCTCTGTATATTCTTAACTTAAAGGCTCAATAAAAATTATATATTTCATATGTAATTATAACATTACTCAAAATGAATATTTTGTCCCACATAGTCTTGCCCTTCCATCCTCCCTTCCAAACAAATGTCATGGATAGCGATTGAGAAGCTTCTAGCACCCGAGGTCTTAATGATCCCCTCGGTATGATGGAACAATGGTTTAAGCACCAAGTACTTCATATCAAGGTTTTTTTAAATCATCCACTGAACTCTAGATTTTAGAGTATGATAAACTGGTAATACACGTGAAAAGTGCCAAGATTATGAGGACAATGGGAGGTCAACACCATGAGCTCTGAGATACTAAAGAATACGTCACCACCAAGGAATGTATTAATCTATACTTCAAAAAGGAGAACTCCCAATCTTTTCCTCATTTCAAAAAAACCATACAGGAGCAGCACGAATCACTTATCCCTGCTTTAGGCAGCCCAGGAGATTTTGGTATGTCTTGATGTCATACTGATCATGGTTAGTGTTTTCCATACGGCAGAGGAAAGAGCAGGGGTTGAGGGACAGAGTAGGTTTATGCTGGTGCCAAGTCTGTTCTTGTAGGACACCCATACATTTCTGTTTTCAATTTCTCTGCTTTGAAGTCCTCCTGCCTTCACTGGAAACAATTTGCTCTTTCTCAGAAAGATCGGCATTTTCCATGGATGTAAGAGATACAGTAATAGTAGCCATCATAAAATAATGTACTGGCGCGTGTACTGAGCTAAATCCTCAATACAAAACACAGAAACTGAAGTGGTTTCATTGTACAGAGAGAGAAGCATGTCTAGTTGGGCAGCTCGGTATTTATAATTGTGCACATTTTTTTCTTGGAGCAACTACAGTGTTGAGAGCAATATAATCTTTATACACATGGATATAATATTTCCTTTTGTCTTTCTTTTGATTTTTAAGAGCAGTGATGTGAACTGGTTAAAAAAGTTTATGTTAATGCCTTCTTTTAGAAATGTCTTCACCCTCAGGAATGCATTTTACAGGCTTACCTGATAATAATAAAAGAACAAGTTTGTCATCTCATGTTATGATAGAGAAAAGTAGGTTAGAAAAAAAATAAAGGATATCATTGAGAAAGATTTAAGAGGAAAACAGGACTGTGCTAGATAGGAGCATTTGTTTCTCACTTGTTGGCAACAATGAAAAAAGAATTTTCAGTAGAGGCTACACTGTATACATACACATAGAATAAGGCTTTCTCCATACTTGCTTAAATAATTGCATTCACCACAATTCCTAAAAACACATAGGATCTTGTGCTAACGTAGATAATATCCATTATAAAAGACTTCTGAGGAAAAATACCTGAAGCTGACAAAAATGTATTTTTTAAACAACAAAATACGTTCCTAATATGCTTTGATAATATTTATATGGAGAATGAGAAAGTAAAAATAATTTAGAACTTCAGATCCAATTAGATGATGCTTTAATTCTGTGTATGAACAGACATTTCTGTAAACTGTTATGTGGCTTAACAAGTGTGTCTGGTCCTTCACAACTATGTGCACCCCCCCCTTTCCACTCTCTGAAAGCCAAGTGGACATATTTGCATACGGTTACATATAGCCTATGGCTTGATCTTTCCTCACAAGCTACTTTTCACATTCAAATCTTCTCCTTGTGTATTTTTACTTCTCTTTGAATTAGATTTATTATCCATGGGTAAATGTGCCAACTTAAACTTCTCAATCCTGGCTGGACAAAGTTAGGTTTGAAATGTCTGGGTCAGCATTTTCTCACGCACAGGAAAGTGCAGGGTGTCCTTCTGGGCTCCTTCTCTTGAGCCAATCTTTCCTAAGTTCTAATTAACTCTTTGACTTTTTTCAAGCTCCTGGCTGAACACTCAATTCTCATGGACTGCTGGATGTTCTGTTTGGCCCCAATTAAAAGTTGTGCTGAGATGTTTAACTTTTCAGGTCCCCTAGTACTTGAAGTACAGAACTACTACCCTGGAGTCAATGCATGATACAATACACCAGGAACCCCCTCCCACACTCTGAAATGTTCCAACAACAGAGAGCTCGGCTCCAATTATGAGTCAAGATATATAACAACCGATTCCAAAATTGCATATAGAGAAGAAGGAGGAAAATCAGGGAGGGGTATAGAGGAGGCAAGGTGTGGGAGGAGGAAGAGAAGGAGAAAAAGAAAAAGAAGAAACAGAGGGGAGGAAGACTGTGAAAGCTAAGAACATAGTTATTGAAATTTGCAAGAAGCAAAAATAAATGAGTAAATAACAACTAAGAGGTCTTCTCTCAGAAGACAGGGCAAAAAAACTTTTTTAATAGAATTATTGAGAAAGGTAGAGGATCAATCCAGAAATGTCTGAAGTTACTTCATGTAATAAAGGAGAAAAAGCAATAAGAAGAGGAAATAAATAAAAAAGGAAAACATTTTTGAAAAGGAAATAAATAGTCTGAAGGAAAAATAAAGACCCACATAATAATAGATAAAACACACAAAAACAAACGAACAGAAGAAAACACTTAGAAATATGCTCGTGAAATATCAAAGAAAAACCTAAGTTTGAGATAAAAAAAAAGAGTGTGGAATGGGGCGCCTGAGTGGTTTAGTTGGTTAAGTGTCTGACTCTTGGTTTCGGCTCAGGTCATAATCTCAGGGTCCTAGGATGGATCCCCACATCCCATTCTGTGCTCAGTGTAGAGTCTGATTGTCCCTCTCCCTCTACTCCTCCCTTTGCTTGCACACTCTCTCTCTCAAATAAATAAATAAAATCTTTAAGAAAAAAAATTGTGTGGGATAAAAATCTCTTCGACAGGGACATGAGTCCGATTGGTGTCAGACTTCTCATTGGTGACAAAAGATGCTCAATGACAACGAATAATATGTCTGGAGGAAAAAGGATTTCAACACATAATCCACACCTAGCCAAACCATCCACCATGTATCAGGGCAAAATAAAGACATTACTAGAGGTATTTATACTCAAAGCATATCTCCTGAGCACTCTGGCTTAAAAAACCCAAATAATCCAACAAAGAGAGACAGTCAGACCCAGGAAGAAGACTCAACTTTGTAATTCCATGGAAAGAAATCAATGATGGCAACTGCATCATTTGCTTTAAAGAAGGTCCCCCACTTCTGGATGTTTGACAAGCAATACAATCAGGAACCAGCTTATTCTAGAGATATGGTTGAAGACCATACTCTCTGTATCTGTCAAGATAAATGAAATACAGTTGGAAATTCCATGGAAAATAAAAAGTGACAAGATAATCCATGAAAGTAATATCAAGAATAAAGTATGTTATTGTTTGAGCAATTGATAGGTTATTAAAAAAGGGACATTTGACCTTGATGCTTAGAACATTTCCCTTTGAGCAGCATGCCTTTAGCTCCAGACTATTATATTCTTCTCTGTAGACCCAATCCCACTGAGAGATCCTACAATGCACACTATTTATATATCCATAATATTATGAACACTATTTGTTGCTTTTAAATTTTTGGAACCAACTTATAGACGAAATACTAGACACTTAATAGTATACAACAGTATGTAAATTTTATAAACCATACAAATTAATTCTTTCAGCAAATACCTAAGTGTTTGCTTTGTGCCATGTACTACTCTCATCACAGTGGATTCAACATCAAAAACAGAAAAAAAAGGTATGACCTCCTGAAATTTACATTATAGGAAGAAAAACAATCAATATGGTAATACATATATAGTATAAGTTGAGATAATGATAAATGTTATTGCAAAATAAAGCAGGATAGATAGCAAAGAGAAATGAGGGTGTGTAGCTATTTTTAGAAGGGATGTAAAGCGAGTGCTCTCAGAGAGGAAACAAGCATGCATCAGTTCACAGGAAGAACACTATAGGTAATGATCACTGCCTCGGGCACTGGTTGGTCATGTTTGAATTCCAGAAAGAAGCCCAGGGCCAGAGAAAAAAGAATGGGGGAGGAGAAGTAGGAGCTGAGGTCTGAAAGAACGGCTGGGTCCAGATACTGTACATAGGGCTTTGTGGGTCATGGTAAGGGCTTTAAATTTCCTTCTGAATATGATGAAGAGAACCTCAGGGATTTCAGCTGAACAGTCCTGTACCAATTGAGGGCTGGAAGAGGGAAAAGAGGAAAGGAATTCCTGGGGTGCCCAGGTGGCTCGATCAGTTAGACCTACGACTCTTGATTTCGGGCGGGGGCATGATCAAGCGGTCATGAGATCAAGCCCCAAGTGGGCTCTGCACTCAGCAGAACGTCTGCTTGAGATTCTCTATCTCGCTCCTTCTCCTTCTCTCCCTCCCTCAACCCTAATAAATAAATAAATCTCTAAACAAAACAAAACAAGAAGAGAGAAAGGAATTTTCTTTGGTACACGGCAGGGAGTCAAGAGACACTGTCAGAAGTTGATTGCTCAAGAAATATAGCTTCCAATATGCCATTTAAAGCTATGAAGGCCACCAATGTAAGAAGAAATATAATTATACAAGTTTAAAAAATGAAAGAAAGAAGAAGAATGAAAAACGGTTAATGTAAATTAGTTCATTGCTTATATTTCATAGCTCCTGCTAAAAATAGATGAAACAAAAAAAATGGGTATTAAAAATAGTCAAAATAATAGGCAGACTACAAATGAGGAGAGATTCTTAGATTTCATTTTATAATCTTTATTTAGTGCATGGATTATTATGTTCTGTTCATGCTTTTTGTTAAACTTTTAACTTTTGTTCAAAGCAATGTCAAAACTAAGTATTCAAAGCTCATGAGGTAGGGAAAAGGAAATTCATATCAGTTGGAAATGAACTTTCTGCCTTATCCAGCAAGTTTAACCGCAATTTACCAGTCAGAAAGCCATTTTTAGAGATGATAAGGATAAAAATGTAGCATTTTCTTGGGTTATAATCTCGTTACAACATGTTTAGAAAGACTTTTATCTCAAACTTAAAAATGCATATTTTCCTGTATCTACATATTTTTCAAAGGGAAAAATATCAAAAGTCTTTCTTCAAGGCATTAGTATCTTCTATATTTACAAACACTCTTGCATTCAATTGAATTTCAAGATATTTTCCAGTATAGCTTTTTCATAGGAAAGCTGAATAATACTCATGATTACAAAAGGTTTCATTAACAGATTTGTTTGTTCCTCAATGACCTTTTAACTCTCAGAATAAAAAATGAGTGGAAAACAAGTTCAAAATCTGCAGANTCATGATTACAAAAGGTTTCATTAACAGATTTGTTTGTTCCTCAATGACCTTTTAACTCTCAGAATAAAAATTAGTGGAAAACAAGTTCAAAATCTGCAGAGCATGATAAAAGTAAAGGTAAAACACCAATTAACATGAGCAATGTCACAATCATCTCAACTTTTTTATGCTCATCATTATTAAATATTTATTTATTTAAGTAATCCCTACACCCGATGTGGGGCTCATCATTTTTAATATAGGATGAAAAACATGAGTGGATAACTAAAAGGAAATTAATGAGAACATATCTTTAAATCTCAGTTTTGTTCTTTATTTTAAAATACATTGCATTTTTGGAGTAGAAATAGTTTAAGGTATGTTTAATCTAAGAAATACGCCACTATACAGTTTGAAAGAAAATTCACCCTGAAGATAATTTTCAATGTCTAAAATAAATATTTTTATGTCTAAATGTATTTTCAAAATGATTCTTCCTTTATAGATCAGGTAAATACATCATGCTTGAAAGTATATGTTAAAAATAAATACTGTCCAGGGGCCCCTGGGTGGCTCAGTCAGTTAAGCATCTGACTCTTGGTTTTGGCTCAGGTCATGATCTCAGGGTCATGGGCTCAAACCCCAAGCTGGGCTCTGCACTGGGCAGAGTCTGCTTGAGATTTTCTCTTTCCCTTTCCCTCTGCCCCTCCCCAAACCCCTGCTCAAGCTCATATTCTCTCTCTCTCTCTCTCTAAAAATAAAAAGTAAATAAATAGTTTCTAAAGTATAATATTTAACACTTAACATTTGACTATATATGCTTCTTTCAAGTTCTTTTGAATTGTCTGCTTTGCGGATTTAAAAATGAATAATAGTGCCTATTTCTTAATGCTAAAAATTAAAGTTTTAGTATTAGTAGTTGGTATAATGCCTACTCTTGTCAATCCAAGAAAGATAAATTTAAAAAGTTAGTGATTCAATTTCTCACTTTTTTAGTAAATATAAACATACATTAGAGTGGTTTTAGGAAGTGATTTTTATACAATAAAAGGGAAAGTGCATAATTTCTTCATAAACTTTAATTCCTAAATATGTCAGAAATCACCATTCATTTAGGGACTCTTAAAACTATCAGTAATTTCTTTTTTTTTTTTTTAAGATTTTATTTATTTATTTGACAGAGATAGAGACAGTCAGTGAGAGAGGGAACACAAGCAGGGGGAGTGGGAGTGGAAGAAGCAGGCTCCCAGCAGAGGAGCCTGACTTGGGGCTCGATCCTGTAACGCCGGGACCACGCCCTGAGCCGAAGGCAGATGCTTAACCGCTGTGCCACCCAGGCGCCCCGTAAACTATCAGTAATTTCTAATTGAAGACCTTGATCTTTATTTTAGTGCTGATTTTAACTGAATGTGCATCGTTCTAGAACATTTGGGAAGTTCCTTTTATATTTATGGGATCTCATTCTCAGTCAAATTTCATGAGTAAAAATCTAAGAATGACTTTTCTTCATTTGCTGGAAAGAGATGTGAAAAAAAAATTTTACGATATTTTAACACAGAACAACAGAGATCTTGGCAAAGGGCCCAATGAGAATGACAAGCTGGGGGAAATGTCCTTCAGGCTGATGTCGCGGAATCAAGTGTTGAGTCAAAGAAATAAACACAACACTATTTCAAGTAATATCATCCCCACCTTTGTCTGCGGGAGAACCTAAAGGTGCTGGTCCTGCTGTGTCAGCAGTAAAGTTGTGTGGTAACAGTAACACAACTCAATTTCTTTTCCTAAAGTTTGTATCTGGTACAGGCTGCCTTTGGTGTTCAATTCAGCTTAACCACATTGGGCAGCCTTCCCTTACGCTGTGTGGCTAGAGGAACACACGTCGTGAGTCTTCGCGTTTTCCACAGTTGGTGTAAGAACCAAGTATCAGGAACAATTGCTGCTCTTCAATTTGTGCTCATGAACAATTTTAAAAGTTTTTTTTTGTTTGTTTTTGGGTGGAAAGAGATATGAAACTTTTGAATAACATGTAATAAGCCATATAGGGAAATGTATTTTGAGAGAGGCAATGAACTACAAGGAAAACCTTATTTTCAGAAATGAATTTCTCACTTACATAAATGTCTCACCTAGCCAATGTATGAACAGGAGCCTTGTGGGCTCTATTCACCACCTCACTTCCATTTCAGGGCACTGTCTATGCAAATCAAGAGAAACACAGGAGAGTAAGTAAAAGGAATTCAGGAACAATTTAGCTCTCAAGAGGGAATATTGCATGGTTTATTTCTAAGAGATTAAAGAGAACTGGGAGGGGGAGAGAGAAAGGGAAAAATCAGATAGGCACTGTAATCCCTCATTCATAAATGATATAAAATTCCATCAGGCATGCTGAACATCTATGGATAGCAAAATGAGAGTTGTAGCAGAATGGCTTATTCAATTACTTAACATAATATACTGAGTTTTTCTACCTTTAGTAAAACTTACTTGAAATCTGGAGAGGGTGGACAATAAAACAATTAGGTTTCCTTAGCTAATTTGTACTAAAGTAGGCATAATTCTCATTACTACAAAGCTCTAATTCTTAACTTATGAAGAAAAATTGTTCTTTTCAAGGATCATACACTCAGAATAAACTGCAGATTGGCCTAAAACAGTATGCCCAAATAGTTACCAACCACCTCTCATAGACATTGATGGCTATCTGGTAAAAAGAGAGCTAAGCAGAATTATTCATTTATTTATTTTTAATTAATTAATTTTTTAAAAGATTTTCTTTATTTATTTGACAGAGAGAGAGAGAGCACAAGCAGGGGGAGTGACAGAGGGAGAAGCAGGCTCCCTGCTGAACGAGGAGCCTGACGCGGGGCTCAATCCCAGGACCCTGAGATCATGACCTGAGCCAAAGGCAGCTGCCCAACCGACTGAGCCACCCAGGTGCCCCTGAGCAGAATTTTTTAAAGTACTTTACTGTTTTAAACATATTCATTATCTTAATTGCTATTTATGTGAAAGCACTAAGTAAAGAATTATGTAAATTTAAGTTAATGATGGAAATGCAATTCTTAATAATTATTTAAAACTACCTGAGAGTTTAAACTAGTATATCGCTCTATCCACTCTTGATTATCCCAGCACTGGATGCCTGGCCGTGAAGGTACTAATAATCTGGAAGGAAAGAGAAGCCAGAAATTTTCCCTCCACTATCTTGCTCTTTATTACATACTTTTTAATTATTTTTTTCCAAGTCTACTCTTCAGCAAGAAAAGCTTCATCATTGTTCAGTAGTATTTATGGAAACCAGGCTAGAAGCAAGAAGTAGACTCATATATAACTTTGTTTTTAAAACTAAGTGACCCATAAAAAGTTGCTTTTTAGTAAAAATAAATTACGTGGGTTTTTTTCACTTAAATGCTAAAAGAATTAAAATTAAGACAGATGTAAGAAAAAAAAACTGTATGTACTACAGATTACATAAATATAGAGAAAACTAGTATCTTGGGCACAGTATCCACATTTCCAACTGGATATACATGTCCAAGTATTTTCTCCAACCTGATCTCCCTAAATTCTACTGAACAATGAAAAAAATTTCCTCATGAAAAGGTGATGTGAAAAAAGAGTAAGATGAAAAGTACTGAAAAAAGGTATGGCAAAAGGAAAGTTTCTATTTCTTCTATCAATCTTGAATTGTAAAGGACATGTAACGTCTAACAAAGGGACTAATAAACAATCCCCAGGAATACAGTACAATTAATATATATTAATTTATTGAATAGTAAGGGATAGCTATTCAGGCCCTCCACTGTAAATATTGCCTCATTCCATTTTCAACTGCAGTCAAACAAGCATTAGCATCAGACTGACCTAGGTTTGTATTGTAGCAACTTCATTAACTATGATTGTGACTTTAGACACCCCATTTAACCTCCCTGACTGGGACCTAGATTGACCTAAAAGTGCAATTTCGGCACTTTATATACATGACAATAGAAATTAGGAATGATAATTAAATGCAAATACTGAATTTTCAAAGAAGTAATTAACTATTATATATAAGTCAACTTCTATAATAATGGATATTTGGTAGGCACTCAAAAATACTAGTTACTCTCTTCCCAAATACAAAACTTCTAAAATTCAAGTATATGAAATGTGATTAAGTATATGTAATGATTATTTCTTACTCATTTAAAACAAAATATGGTTTTTTTCTGTTACAGTGGCTACTTAGCAATTTAAAGTTCTTGACATATTGCTGCATATAATATACCTGTTAAATTCCTCTAAAGATAACTTATAATAATCTAGTCAATAGCAACGTCCAGGACCATATAGGACGGCAAGAACTAAGCTGTTGGCCTTATGTGAAGAAAATCAAGAGTTTGCAATATAATACCCATTCAATCAGGAAGTCCTCAGAATCCTGGATGTGTGAACTAAGTTTTTCATTTGTAACAGCAGTTTGAATCTGAAAACTATTTCATGGAAAAACAAGAAGTCATCACTTCTGAGAAGTCTTTCATCAGATTAGTGACAAACAGATTTGTCTTAACTGTGATAAGAGAAAAAAACATGACCAATCTTTAATTCTACTGAAGAAACTCAATTATCTTCCAATAGATAAAGGAAAGTTTAGAGAGAAATATGTTTTGTTATTGTTTTTGTTGTTGCTGTTATTTTATTGATATCGATGACATATTTTACATATATATTTAAAATATATGTGTGTGTACAACATAAAGATTCAATATTGTAGCTATTGTATAAAATCATCACCACAATAGGTCTAGTTAACTTCATTACCATACATAGTTAACAATTTTTTTCTCTTGTGATGAGAACTTTTAAGATCTACTCTTGGTAACTTTTAAATATCCAATACAGTACTATTAATGAAGTATATTTTTTAAATGTGTATAGGCATAAGCAAAAGTAGTTTGGGATAATGGTCACTATGGGCATGACCAACCAGTGATTTCCCAATTGCTGAAAAGCTGCTGCACAAAAGTCTTAGGAGATAACTTTTCTCTATCATGTCTTAAAGTTACAAGTCAGTGGTTGAAAGCCGCTGTTGACTTGGGGGTAGAGACAGGAGAGAGGAGAAAAATAAGGTTTTTAATTTTGTTACCTTGCACTTCAGGAAGTAAAATACTTGTTGTCTTCTGATTGAAAGAAGAGGATATTTGGGATTTAAAATCTTCATGTCTGCCTTGTTTTGGTAAAAGAGGCAAAATGGTAGGGAAGATACATTACAGAAAGCTGTTCTGGACAGCAGAGCTGAAACAGATGGATTACAAAAAGGCTGGAGCGAAGAAATATGTTAATACTTCAGTAAAACACAATTTTAGGCACTCGGCATAACAAGGATTGGCTGGGGAAAAATTAAATGATTAAGGAGAAATCCAGTAATTTTTTTCTTATGATCATTATAAAAAGGAAGACAAAAAACAAACCATTGCTTCAAACAAGAAAAGGTAAACTAAAATAAAATAATCACCTCAAAAACAAAACAAGCAAATAAACAAACTGTGGGATTTCTCGTTTCATAGAGGAAAAATTGGCTGCAATCCTAAACTGAGATCTTGCTTCAGCTTAAGAAAAGAGTCATTACCAGAAGTTCATAAGTTTAGCACAGAGAATGAAATTCTATCTGCTCCTTCCCATGTCTTCTTGAGGGTACGTGTCCTAAGGTTGAGAGCCAGGCAGAAGGTAGAATGGTTTTACAATAGACAAAGAATGAAATGTTCTTGAGAAAATGTGTATAGTTTCCAGATATTATATGAGACATGCTAAGCATTAAAATAAAAAAATAGAGTCATAAAATTTCAGTCAGAGAACAAAAAATTAAATAAATGAAGGAGTAAATTCAGAACATATATTGTCATTTTGCTCAGGTTACCAAAGCAGCCTTTCTGCTGGGAGCTGCCCGTGGTGCTGAACCTTCACGCAGCAATTTAGTAAATAGTCCCCTTTGAATCCATCTTGCCCTCTTAACTTGAACTACCACTCACAGCAGTTATTTATCAAAAATGCAATGTTATCTGACTACTTATTATGTAGGTCAATTATATGCCCAGATCTGCAACAAAAGTGACTTCAACCTCACCTTGATTCAGCTTCTTACCCAGACAAGAAACGTATCCAGACACCCACCACCTAGTTTATATTGCCTAAGATGACATAAAAGCACAGAAAATCCAACGTTTCCAATGGAATAAGTAAAACACTAACTTTGAGTTATATCATTTACAACAAACCAAAAGTGATGCTTCCTTAACAAAGGAACGAAGCTATATAAACTACCCTCACATTTTCTAGTCCTCGGTACATATAGGGAAAATGTCCATTCGTGTTATTAAGAAAAATTCAGTAAAAGCCATGGATTTTAGCCACTTTGTTACCTAAAAAAAAGCTACCAAGAAGCAACACAAAGAACAAAGATTTTAGCCTATGGTGTAAGGTTTGTCTTTATCACTTATTAGATTTGGGGATATCCCTTGAAGTTTCTAAGCTTTGGCTTCTTCATTGACAAAATTAGTGATGATATACATAGCAAATAGGATCTTATGTGTGACAGTGATTTTTTTTTTAAATGTAAAGGTTCAGGAAAAATAAGAATAAAGTCAGAATAATTGCTGAGTACATCTACATCAAAGACACAAGCCAAGATCTAGATGGTCTAAAACTTTATAGAGTGAGCTATCAAATAAATCTGAGGAGAGGCTATCACTGAAAGAAGAAACCAAACACTAAATTCAAGTTTTGTAGGTTCAAGGTAAGACAATACGGCATCATGTTATTTCATGTACTGAGAGAAATTTTAATAATTTTTTTTATGATCACCTGGACAAACAGACAACAGCTGTAGTAGAAAGTCTACCGAACTAGGAGACAGATGCCTCAGATTATTAAAGTTTATAGGTTGGTTGGTAAAATTATTGGAAAAAAGCATTTGCATATGCACTTTTTACAAACTCCCTGAATAGTGACAATCTAACTAGAAACGACTTATAGCCTTTAAAACAAATTAGCTTTAGAGAATCTTGGCAGAGCATATAGAGTCTTATAAAAGCAAACACACAGTGGTTATATGTAATTTGGTTAGTCAATCTTTTGGACAGTAAAAATAATTCATGAAAGATTGTATGGTAAAGGTTTAGTGTCAAAAAAAAAGAATTATGATTTTCAAAGAAATGAGATGGCCATGGTACTCAAGAGAAAAGATCAGTTGGTGTCATCCTAACAGAAATGCTTAAGCAATTTCAAAAACACCATTTTTACTACAAATGAGGTCTGCTTAGGCTGAGCTGGCAGCAAGCCACTGATTTAAGACAAAATGGAATTATATTTAAACACATTTATAATCAATATCCATTCTAGTTCCAAAATTATTGTAGATGATTTAAAAAAAAGGCACATGCGCAATATAGCTTTGAATTAGAACACGGAATAAATATTTAGTAAGGAGCAAAAAGAAAATCTATTAAATACTGAAGAAATAATCACTATGACTTAAGCTTTTAGCTCTGACCTTCTTGATAGGCAGAGAAAACAGAAAATAGGACCATGTACCATTTCCAAACATACCACAGATTCTGACCTTTGCCTGTGCTATTTCCATGAACTAAAATACTTTTCATGTTGCTTCGCTTATTGAAATTACATACATCTCCAAGTCTCCTTTGTGTACAACTGCTCCTATGAAAACATTCTTGGTCCTTCCTAATGTGATTTATACTGTGTTTTGCACTCACAGAAGGCTTTGCTTATATAACTTTGGGCATGTATTTATAGGATAATCATTTAAATTCTATGTCTGTCTTTCCAACCAGGTTCTAAGTTGCTGAAGGATATAAAATATATCTTAATCCTGGTACATCAGGGTCATTAATAAAAGTTTTGGGAATTATTTTTAATGGCTTCCTTCAACAACCCATTTATTTGAAAAGAATTTTCATTTTCATTTCTTTTCTATGATGATCTTAGGTATTATAAAATAGCAACCTAAGAATTCAACGAGTTTCACTGAGCAAGACTAGCATTTGAAAAAGCTGTAAAGACAGTAAATATTTGAGGAGAGAAGAAAGATGGCAGTGGAGTAGAAGGACCCTAGGCTTACCTTGTCCCATAAATACAACTAGACAACTATCAAATCATCCTAAATACCCCAGAAGTCAACCTGAAGACTGGCAGAACAACCTCCCACCAAGAGAGATAGAGAAGAAGCCACATTAAGGAAGGTAGGAAGTGCAGGGACATGGATGGGAGAGAAACAGATCATGGCCATTGTGATGGGGAGGAAGCTGAAGTCACATAGGAAGGAAAAAAAAGAGACCAAGACACAGGGGCGCTCTGAAAGGAAGATGAATCCNCCTCCACCAAGATAGGTAGAGAAGAGGCCACATTAAGGAAGGTAGGAAGTGCAGGGACATGGATGGGAGAGAAACAGATCATGGCCATTGTGATGGGGAGGAAGCTGAAGTCACATAGGAAGGAAAAAAAAGAGACCAAGACACAGGGGCGCTCTGAAAGGAAGATGAATCCCCATAGCAATTGGCTTGGAAAGTGAGGGAGGCTGAATTGCAACCACCAGATCTTAAAGCCTGGAGTTCTAAAGGTCAGTGGGCTTGGCTTGGGGAGAGCCTGGAGGACACTATGCCACTGTTGGAGAGAAGTCAGAGCAAACAGCCTACAAACATATAGTGTGGAAACAGCAATGTAAGGAGTGCCTGGGGCACACAGTGGGGAAGTTATTTGTTCATCTCCAAGCATGTCCCAGAGAAATGGCATTCATGGACAGAACCCTCTGGGAACAAAGGTCCCTCCCCGCCTCACAGCATAAGCACAGGACCACCTGCAGGAACAAGCACAGATGGACACTAACTAACTGCCTACCTCCACTGGGCTCTGGTGGAACCACCCTTCCCAGTCATACTTGCCTCAGGCCCAGGGTGGCAGGCCCCCCTCCATCAGTAGACTGGCCCAAACCCCTGTCAACCGTATCTCCAGACCTAGGAGTTTTGCAGGGCCTCGATTCTGATGGCAGCACTGACATTTCACAATCAGACCAGAGCACATCTGGTTAAAACTCGCCACATTCAGGCCAGGGACCAAACACTGCCCACAGCAGACAAAAAGAGCTTCTGCAGACAACTGGCCTGAAGGATAAAGTGGCCAGGACACAACAGCAGAGCACACATTGGAGACACTTCCGTGCCAGAACCTGGGGGACAGGGGACACTACACTGCAGGGCACTATAGGACCTCTTCTTCATACGACCATTACTCTCAAGAACAGCAGGGGAAGCTGACTTTCTTCACTGATAAACAGGCACAGAGATTCAGATAAAATGAGAAGACAGAGGAATTTGTCCTAAATGACAGAACAAGACTAGCCCATGGCCACAGATCTAAGTGAACCAACAGTAAGTAACAAGCCTGATAGACAATTTAAAGTAATAATCATAAAGGTACTCACTGGATGTGGGAAAAGAGTCGAAGACATGAGTCAGACCCCTAACACAAAGATAACATCATAACGAAGATAAAAGGCTCAATAAATGGAATGAGAAACACATTTGATGGAGTGAACACCAAGCTGGAAGAGGCAGAGGAACAAATTAGTGACCCAGATGACAGACTAATGGAAAGAAAAGAAGCTGAACAAAAGACAGAACAAATAATTATGCAAAATGAAAACAGATTTAGGGAATGCAGCGACTCCATCAAATGTAATAACATTGACATTATAGGAGTCCCAGAAGAAAAAGAGAGAGAAAAGGGGCCAGAAAATTTATTTGAAGAGATAACATTTGGAAACATCCTTAATCTAGGAAACAGATATCCAGATCCAGAAGGCACAGAGAATTCCAAACAAAATCAACCAAAGCAGATCCACACAAAGACATATTGTAAAGTGAGAAAATTAAAAAATATATATAAAGAAAAAAATTTTAAAGTAGCAACATGAAGAAAAGGACAATTACATACAAGGGAAACTCCATAAGGCTAAAAGAGGATTTTTCAGCAGAAACTTTCTAGGCAGAAGGGAGTGGCATTATATATTCAAAGTGCTAAATGGGAAAAAGCTGCAGTCAAGAATAATCTATCCAGCAAGGCTACCATTCCCAATAGAATGAGAGACTTCGAGTAGAAAGGAAAGACCAAAAGTGACAGTATGAAGGTGGGAATCACAAACTCAATAAAAATGAATATTTTTTAATAAAATATCAGTCCAGGAAGTCATAAAATAAAAGGATGTAAAATCTGACACTACATACCTAAAACGTGGGGAGGAGAGGAGAAAAGAATGGGTTCAAATATCAACAATTATCAACTTAATATAGATGCTATATGTAGAAGAGGCTATATATAAACCTCATGGTAGCCACAAATCAAAATTCACTAATAAATATACAAAAAATAAAGAGGGGGAATCCAAATATACCACTATAGAATAGAAGCAAACCATGAAAGAGACAAAGACAAGAAAAGACCAGAGAAAATCTTCAGAAACAACTACAAAATAGTCAATAAAATAGCAATAAATACACATCTATCAATAATTTCTTTAAATGTAAATGGACTAAACACTCCAATCAAAAGACATAAGGTGACAGAATGGATAAAAAAACAAGACCCAACTATACGTCACTTACAAGAGACTCATTTTAGACCTAAAGACACCTACAGATTGAAAGTTAAGGGGATGGAGAAACATTTTACAAATGGATGTCAAAACAAAGCCGGAGTAGTAATAGTTATATTTGACAAAATACACTTTAAAACAGACTGTAACAAGAGACAAATAATCATAATCATAATCACAATAGGGCTAACTCAATAAGAAGATAAAACGATTGTAAATATTTATGCACCCAACTCGGGAGCATCTAAATACATGAAACAGTTGATAACAAACATAAAGGAACTAATTGATAGAAGTACTAAAATAGTAGGGGACATTAACACCCCATTTACATCAGTAGACAGATCACCTGAGCAGAAAACCAATAAGGAAATAATGGCTTTGAATGATACACTGAACTGGATGGGCTTAACAGATACACTTATAACATTCCATTCTAAAACAGCCAAACACATGTTCTTTCAAATGTACATGATAAATTCTCCAGAAGAGATTATATGTCAGGCCAAAAAACAAGCCTCAAAAAATTAAAAAAGACTGAAGTCATATCATGTACTTTTTTCTGACCACAACACTATGAAACTAGTAGTCAGCCACAGGAAAAAACCCGCAAAGATCAGAAACGCATGGAGGTTCAATAACATGCTACTAAACAATGAATGGGTCAACCACAGAATAAAAGAAGAAATTAGAAAGCACATGGAAACAAATGAAAATGAAAACAATGATTCAAAACCTTTGAGATGCAGCAAAAGTAGGTCTAAGATGGAAGTTTCTAGCAATACAGTCCTACTTTGAGAATCAAGAAAAATCTCAAATAAACAACCTAACCTTATACCTAAAGGAGCTAGAAAAAGAAAAACAACCTTAAAACCAGCACAAGGAAGGAAATAATAAAGATTAGGGCAGAAATATATGATATAGGAACAAAACAAAACAAACAGAAATAAAACACAAAACAAAAAGCACAAACAAAAAAACACTGATCAATGAAAACAGGAGCCAGTTCTTAGAAAAAAAATCAAAAAAATTGGTAAGAAAAAAAATAGAAAGAAAAAAATAGAAAGGACTCAAGTAAATAAAAACTCAAGAGAGAAGAAATAACAACCAACACTACAGAAATACAATCATGAGAATATTATGAAAAACCATATGCCACCAAACTGGACAATCTAGGAGAAATAGATACTTTCCTAGAAACATATAACCTACTAAACTGAAACAGGAAGAATTAGAAAATTTGAACAGGCCAATTACCAGCAAAGAAATTGAATCAGCAATCAAAAAACTCTCAAAAAACAAAAGTCCAGGACCAGATGGCTTTACAGGCAAATTCTACTAAATATTTAAAGGACAGTTAATACCTATTCTTTTCAAACTATTCCAAAAATAGAAAAGGAAAGAAAATTTCCACATTTATTCTATGAGGCCAGTATTTCCCTGATACCAAAATCAGATAAAGGCACTACCAAAAAACAAAACAAAAACAAACCAAAAAACCAAAAGAACTACAGAACAATATCTCTGATGAACATAGATGCAAAAATCAACAAAATACTAGTAAACTGAAATCAACAATACATGAAAAAGAATCATTCACCAAGATTAAGTGGGATTTATTCCCGGGTTACCAGGGTGATTCAATATTTGCAAATAAGTCAAGGTGATACATCACATCAATAAAGAGAAAGGATAAGAACCATATGATCACTTCAACAAATACAGAAAAAATCATTTGACAAAATACGATATCCATTAATGATAAAAAACCCTCAACAAAGTAGGCTTAGAGTAAACATTCCTCAACATATTACAGGACATATATGTAAACCCACAGGTAACAACAACCTCAATGGGCAAAAACTGAGAGTCTTTCCTCAAAGATCACGAACAAGACAGGGATGTCCACTCTCACCACTAGTGTTGAACATAGTACTGGAAGTCCTAGCCACGGCAATCCCAGAAGAGAAAGAAATAAAAGGCATCCCAACTGGTAAGAAAGAAGTAAAACTTTCACTATTTGCAAATAACATAATACTATACACAGACAACCCAAAAGACTCCACCAAAAAACTGCTAAAACTGATATGACAGGATACAAAAACAATCTACAGAAGTCTGTGGCATTTCTACATAGCAATAATGAAACAGCAGAGAGAAATTAAGAAAAAAATTTCATTCACAATTGCACCCAAAATAATAAAGATACTTAGGTATAAATCTAACCAAAGAGATGAAGGACATCCACTATGAAAACTCTAAAATACTGATGAAAGAAATTGAAGATACACAAAGAAATGAAAAGACAATCCTTGCTCATAGATTGGAACAACCAATGCCATTAAAATGTCTATTTTACCCTGATAATACCCTAATAATACCACACTAAAGTGTGCTCCATGCCCAGTGTGGAGCCCAGCTTGGGGCTCAAACTTACAATCTTCAGATCAAGACCTGAGCTGAGATCAAGAGCTGGACACCCGACTGACTGAGCCACCCAGGCACCCCGTGTATTTTTTTTATTGTAGTAAGATACATACAACATAAGATGTACTATTTCAACCATTTTTAAGCCTACACTTCAGTGGCATTAAATACATTCACGGTGTTTTGCAGCCATCACCACTATCTATTTCCAGAACTATTTTCTTCTGCCAAAACTGACACTGTGTACCCATTAAACAAGAACCACCCAACACTCCTGTTCTCCTGCACTTGGTAACCTATCTTTTACTTTCTGTCTCTATGAATTTGCCCATTCTAGCTACTTAAAGTAAGTGGAATCACACAGTATTTGTTCTGTGTCTGGCTCCATCTGTATGATAGCATATATATCTGTACATGCATCTGGATTGGGGCATGTAGCAGAATTTTTTTTTTTAAGAATTTATTCATTTACTTGACAGAGATAGAGACAGCCAGCGAGAGAGGGAACACAAGCAGGGGGAGTGGGAGAGGAAGAAGCAGGCTCACAGCGGAGGAGCCTGATGTGGGGCTCGATCCCGTAACGCCGGGATCACGCCCAGAGCCGAAGGCAGATGCCCAACCGCTGTGCCACCCAGGGGCCCCCAGAATTTTTTTTCATTGAATATTTAATTTATTTATTTGACAGAGGGAGAAAGACAGCCAGCGAGAGAGGGAACACAAGCAGGGGGAGTGGGAGAGGAAGAAGCAGGCTTCCCATGGAGGAGCCTGATGCAGGGCTCGATCCCAGAACTCCGGGATCATGCCCTGGGCCAAAGGCAGACGCTTAACGACTGAGACACCCAGGTGCCCCATGTAGCAGAATTTAATAACATTTTATGGCTAAGTAATATCCCATGACATGTATATACATCACATTTTGTTTATCTATTCACAAGTGACAAACACTTGGTTCCCCCCCCACCTTTTATCTTTTATGAATATTGCTACTATGAAGATTGGCGTACAAGCATCCGTTCAAGTCTTACTTTTAATTCTTTAGGATAGATACCCAGGATTGGAATTGTTGGATCATGTCTGTCATTCTGTGTTTAACTTGTTGACAGATTGCCAGATTCTTTGGTTTTTATAATGATAACATGAGAAAAGGCCTTCTAAGAACTAAGAAGATCCATATGTTTCTCTCAATTTCTGCTTGTTTCTGGTCTTTCTTCTCCCTTTTCTCAGGTGCCAAATTCAGTTCTTTCTTCTGGTTACTCAGGATCTACCCCTGTGCATCTTCACTGCTCTCAAAACAAAGTTATCTCCTAATCCCAACTGCCTGATAAACTGATAAATTAACAGCAAGTAATGACTTCTAGGGAATGGATTTTTAGTCCATCCATGATTATATTACCAAGGACTTTCTTGAAAATGAGTTACTCTAAAAAACAAAGCCAAAACCAAAACAAATAAGCAAACAAAAATCTTAAGATTTTGAAAAGTCTCGCAGTATATGGAAGGAATGAAAGGGGCACATGGGCCCCCAGAAGCCCACCCAGTGTTACTGTATAGCCGAGCCCTTCTCCTGATGCATGGTAAGCTTGGATCTTCTTGATAGGTTTGGGAAAGCTAGCTTATATAACAATCATAAAAGTAATATTAATACTTCAGAACTTGTGAAGTGCATATGCAGTACTTTACATACATTAGCTTGTTTAAGCCTTACAAAAACTTTTCTGGTGAGGAATCGAAGTCACAGAGAGATTAAATAAATTAGCCCAAGCCCCATGGCCAAGAAGCAATGGCCCTAGCATTTAAACCCAAACTTATCCTGCTGCAGAGACTGCTGATAAGCACTTCTTGATACAGTACAACAAATTTCAGGCCACCAATTGTTCTGAATTTTCAATTCCAGATATTCATGCTTTAAGGGCGGGGACTCACTGATCCTCAGCACTCAGCCAGAAGCTGGATCCCTTCAAATATTTCTGAGTGTCTATTATAGACCAGACAATGAACGATGAAGAATAGAAGATGAGTGCACAGGTGAGGAGGGCAGAACAAATAAGGAAATAATTATAATTGTATAAGAAAAAAATGTAAACTAAGTGGGAAAGCACTTCAGTGCATACATTTAGCAAACATTATCTCCTTATTGAAGTAAATTAATTTTCCACATATATAGCAAGGAATTGACATTTAAGGACTGAGGATCGTTTCAGCAAAGAATTCCAGCTTCATAAAAATGATTTTGATTAATTATGTAATCACATTTGAACCCGAATTATCCACATATTTGTCACACTCTTCTGATTTACTGCACATGACCTCAGAGAAATAAAATGGTACACATGTTGTAAAATCAGCAATGGCATCAGATGCTCGGTTC
>NC_048224.1:124668202-124668766 GCF_002007445.2 Ailuropoda melanoleuca | reverse complement strand
AAAGTTTAGATTAGTACATTAGTGAACATACAAGATTGCCTGCTGCAAAGAGAATAGGAGTTATTCATCAAAACTATCACCCTTCACTTAATTGCAAGAGAGACAGAGAGGAAGAAAGAGATGACTTTCTAAAGTGTCTCTGTTAATTCAAACTGTTAATATTCATCACTTTAAATGAAAATGAAGGATGCAAGAGTTGAATAAAACATTTGAACTCTTGAGTTTTTAGTCATACGTGACTATTTTAACAATTCCCAACCAAAAGAAAAAGAGTGATTTACAATGTACGTACCCATTTTGACAAAAAAATGAAAACATTCTACATAGCTGGTGGGAGCAGAGGACATAGTATCCTTCTTTCTCACCAAACCTCATGCAGGCCCTTACATTTTAGGTAAAACCATTTCCCTTTCCCGCAGCTTCATTTATGCTGAACCAATATTACCTGCCTGAAACAGCTTCAAATATGCTTGGATCCCATGAGACTGTTATTAGGGAGGCACAGAGCACACAGAAAAGCTGGGCCCCCACCCATCTCCCACTTCCCCTGGGGGATCAGGGAAA
>NC_048224.1:124658148-124668102 GCF_002007445.2 Ailuropoda melanoleuca | reverse complement strand
GGCTCAGTCATTAAGCATCTGCCTTTGGCTCAGGTCATGATCCCAGGGTCCTGGGATCAAGCCCTGTGTTGGGCAAAGTCCCTGCTCAGCAGGGAGTCTGCTTCTCCTCTCCCTCCACCTGCTTCTGCCCAATCTCTCTAGCGTGCTCTCTCTCAAATAAATAAATAAAGTCTTTTAAAAAATAGTTCACTTCAGTGACTTGTAAATGGGTGGTAGTCGCTTAAAAAGATGATAAGACATCTTACAATCTATATTTATTATAACAAGTCAATTTCAAAGCACTTATTATTTGCTACCAGATATATGATGCATTCTCAATTAAGATAAATCAATAATTTGGCACACTAGAAAAAGCTCTGTCATCCTTTATGGCTACTTATTGAATGGGAGAAATAATAAAATATTTTATGATTTACTTTGTCCATCATGTAGACAAATTACCTATGCCTCCTTAAACTTAGTCACACCCGCTATTTTCAGATTGAATAACTCAGCTGGAAGTTTTAAATGCCACTCTTCTTTTAAGATGCAAAATCCGCTATTATACTTCGATAAAAATTTTATTCAGAAAACATTTAGTTATGAACTGCTAACTGATTACCAGGCACTGTTCTAGGAGCTGGACATAGATCAGTGAAGAAAACAAAGTCCCCTAAAAGGCTCAGTGACATAATAAAGAACTTAGGTCCTTTCTCTTTTCTGTTCTGCAAACTTCAGACAACATCGAAGCGACTGGAAAATGTCATCCACTCTAATCTTTAAAAAAAATCCTTTGAAGTGGTATACAACACATGTAAAAATTTTGAGGTAGAAAATTGAGAGTAAAAAGGTTTGAAGTAATAAAGCCAAATCATTTTAAACCCCCAACAATAATTATGGAGTATCCAAGATGTACAACAGCATGTTCCTACAAAGAAAACACAATTTTGCTCAAAAGGAATGTACAGCTTAACCAGGTAAATAAGACATGAATGTAAAAAATATAAATAACACTTCAAGGCAAAATATAAATAGTGTTCTGATAGTTAAGGAAACTGAGAATAGAATATGGACAGAACTCAGTCAAGCCTTTTGATGAGTAATGTTTTAAGTACCACACCACTGGACTCCAAGGATAAATACATTAGCCTTGCTACATACCAAAGGTAATTCTCAAATACAGATGAAATCCCAATTAAAGTGATTCATCCTTTTAAATATTCATATAACTAAAATATAAATCTGCATCATGACAAGGTACAAAAAGAACCTCTTTGACAAGACTAATTTTGAAAAGAAAAATTTGGTAAAGAGAAATTATGCATTTAATGTTAAAGAGGAAATACCAAAAAATTATATTATATTGAGTATTTCCTATATTTATTTTCTTAACTACCAGTAATCTTTACATGGTTGGTAATGAACAGAGCTAGATATCTTTCTCTCAGCCGCCAGTAAGAAAACTAACTCCCGCAGACATTTACCCTGATGTACTGCTATGGACCACTGAGTAAAGTTAAATGTGATGTTTCGGAATTATATGGCAGTTAAAAACTTAATATATAGACAAGGCCTTTTCCTCTAGTTTTCAAAGGTAAGTTTTGACAAAGAAAACCTGCAAATTCTGCCAGCAAATAGATATCTAAACAGCAAATATTTCAAATATGAAGGAATTTTTAACACCTGAACTTGAATACACTTCCCGAAAGGAGTCATGTTTTTAGATCTATGTAACTCAGAATGTCGAGGATGCCGTGGTATGCCACCCAGACCCATCCTTCAAATGGAGGTATTTATTTCTCCCCATTGCTGGGAATACTGGCATTTGAAATCTAACTAGAAGCTGCATGTTCAAGGCCAGGACCCCACCCTAGGAACAGCAGCTGGACAATGCCTGGTTGGTGTGCAGGTATAATGGCTCAGACCCCGGCCTCCAGGCTGGAAGGGCCATCCGGGCTTGAGAACACTCAATGGGATCACCCGAGGCCCACCACAGCTCAACTCCAGCACTGATTCCAAGGGTCCTGCCCGTTAAATTTACTGCAACCATGTTTTTATCTTATCATTCCTTTTTCTAGGGACACCCTCCTAAGATAATATGTTTGGAATAATCCTTTTAATCCTTTCTGCCCATTACTCGGGGCATCTACTCACTTAATTAGCAATATTTTGCAGCTAAACTTTTCAGAGCCAGTTATAAGCCAATAAGGCCAATATTTTCTAAACAAAATATACTAAAATGTTCTCCTCTAAATTATAACTGACTTAAGAAAAAATCAATACAATTAAGTGGCTGTCAAAAAGGGTAGTAAAAGTTAAAGTCAAAAGAAAATAGAAAAATGCATCGAGCAGGGATAGCTCAGCTAAAAATCAATGAAACCTATAGCATATATCAACAGATAAAGGCAATAAAATAATCTGGTTAGCAGCACAAGGCATCATGATATCTTTAGGTAACACTAAAAGTTCAAGAAAATTAAGCATTCTTTATAATTTCCAATAAGTCAGCTCACACTTTGAACATTTCTTGCCTTATGAAATATTTTTAAAACAGATTGCTTTCGTAACATCCCCTGAAGAAACACTGAAATTGCTATGATAAATTACCAAATATCAATTTCTCATTGATTCCATGAGCATGTTTTACCACTCTAGGTAACACGTATAGATATATGAATTTAGTTCTCCCAGTCACATAATATAATGAAGTTTTATTTACTACCACAGGACATCCAAATTGATTTCTGTATATTATTGCCTCCAGTTTTTATTGATGGCTCTCCCCATATCTTCTTTAATCAGTTCGACAAGCATTCACAAACTTGTACCGAAAAATCCCATGTTATGCAATTAAATTGCCTTTATCAGCAGTAAATACTTTCCAAATAGCAGAAATTTCAAAAGTTACCAAATGTCCTGCATCTATGCACAGAAGTTCTGTAAGTTGTCAAGCATCTGTTAGAATATCTATAACCAAATTAGCTTTAGTTTTATAAGGACTTCTGCTTCCGGGGTTTCAAGAAAGTACACTGCAGTGCCATAAAGGAAAAGGACTTAGGTTTCTTCTCCACCAGCTCATCCCACACTCAACAGAAAGCAAAATATAGAAAGAAACACCTTAACAGTCACGAAAACAAAGTTACCAAAGATCAGTGAATGAAATGAGGTGGAGATAAGACACAGCCCTGCCCCGTCTCTCATACCACTGCCATGGCCCGACTTCAAAACCTCATTTTTTCTTACCTGGATTATTGTGATTGCCTCCCGGTCACTTGCCCCGTCTGGCACTCTTTCAATCCATTCAGGTTAATCACCCTTATGCTCAGCTCTTCCTATATACTACTGGTCAAAAACATTCAATGGCTCCCCACTGCCTAGAGTGAAACTTCTGAAACTTCTGAAAAGGGTGACCACAAATGAAAAACAGATACTTGGAGATACTGGTCTCCTCAGTTCTTGCCACTATAGGGTAGATCTGGGAAATCCAGGAAGGGCTTAGGTCAGTTGTCTTCAGTTGGGAAGAGCCTCCTTCAGTGACCGCAGTGGACCCCATAAACATTATCACTGTCATTTGTGACGTATTGCATGGCCACTATGCTGCCTCCTTCATGTGCAGCACTGGCTTGCGAGATCGTCACAGTCTCACTCCACATGCCATTCAGTCACTTGTGTAGTGCTCCCTTCAGGCGCTCCACAGGCCAGCCAAGCTCCTCTTCTCTTACCCTCTTCAGATTTCCTTGACTCTGCTCCCTTCATTCAGAATGCCTCTGCGTTCGTCTGCAGGGCCGCTGTAACAACGTACTGGAGACAGGTTGGCTTAAACAACAGAAAATATATTGTCTCACTAGTCTTCAGGCCAGAATTTCAAAACCAAGGTTTCAGCAGACTTGGCTCCTTCTAAGGGCTACAAGGGAAAAGTCTGTTCCAAGCCCCTTTCCTTGGCTTATAAATGGCTATCTTCCTGTACCTCTTCATTATCTTCCTTACGCACGGATCTGTGTCCATAGTTCCCCTTTTTATAAGAACACCAGTCCATTCTGCATTAATGCCCACCCTAATGATCTCACTTTTAACTTGAATATTTCAGTAAATGCCTCATCTCCAAATAAAGGCACATTCGTAGGTACCGGAGAGGAGTTCTTCAACAGTGGAATTTGGCGGGGGGGATTCAACCCACAATAGCCCTTATGTCCATTTCTTCACATCTGCATCCCAGGGCCAATCAGAGGGCATCTTTTCCCATAACACTTTTCTTGACCCCTCATCTGGAAGCTACAGTCTATTCCTTGAGATGTCTGCACTAGGGGCATGAATCACCTTTTGACCTCTCATAGTAATTATCCACGTGCATTATCCTTAAAGACATTGACTATCTTGTGCAACTTTTTTTTTTTTTACTACAACAGCTGGCACAATAAAGAGTGTACAATGCACACTCAGTATCTGTGGAATTAATAAATCACCATCCACTTTAGGAATGGCTTTGATCAGAAAACAGATCATTGAGGTAAGGGGAATGCCAAATATTCAGAAAGATCATAACCCTTTAGACTTCAGGGTTTGTGACTGGACATGCCTTCAGTGATGAAATCGTGATGGCTATTCCATAATTGCCAGAAAGAATTTACTATCTGCTCCACTTTAGACACCAATATGTCTTGATAACAAGATGACCTTTGGAGATAATCCAAGTCGAAACCAACATGAACAAACAAGATAGTTACATCATTATAAAAATAAACAGTCTCTTCTTATGGTGTATCTTGGGATGGACTCAGCAGCAAATTTTTCACTCTTTCAGAATAGTACACATTTAGTTACACTCAGTTCCCTATAAATCAGCTTAACGGTGGCCATCACTCCATGGTCTATTGGCTATCATTTCTCTTGATGGATCTAAACTTCTGAATTTCCCATTATTGGCCCACAGATCACTAGGCTGAATCGAGTATTTATCTACCATTAAAGAGGAATTTTCTCCTGGCTCCATTTAACAAAAAAAAAGCTTCATAATATATAACATTTTCAAATTCTTCTTATTAATATCTATGCACACAGACTCTGCCCCCTCCATCTGCATGCCATGAAACACTAGCTACAAAATGGCATTCTCAATTTCTTCCCAACAAACACTCTGCATTTTCCAGGAATCAAACATAGAAATCAGAACAGAGCCCTCCAGGAGACGCATAGAGGAATTTTGCCAGGTCTGAACTCTAATGCAGCTTCCTGTGGGAATGAAGCAAGGGTCCAAAGATAGGGGATAGATAACATTACTGAAATTATCCAGTCAAGCCCCTCTTCATCTGGAGACAAGAGATGGACCCCCATGGACCCTGCGTGGACCCAGGCCATTCATTCCCTTCTGGGTCTGATATGCTCAGCAGCTCAAAATGCTAAAAATATAGAAGAAACTGTGCTCCTGAGCTCTGTTCCACCTTAAATCTGGTGTGTGGGACATCCGATATATGTAACTAAAGAACTATCATGTCAGAATGCTGCCAGAGCTTCCCAAAAGGTTGCAGGTGAGTGGGAAGGATCGGGGCAAGGACAGGGGCCAGATGATCAGGAAGTCTGCAAGAGGGAAGGACTGCTGGGCTCTGATTGCAGGGACCTGTCTCTGCTGATGCTGCCTAATTGTCTGGGTGTAAGTGTCACGGAATATACCAGTACTAATCACAGCCCCACACATTAGACCTACGGTGAAATGTTGCCCTGATTTAGACCAAGTCAGACACGTTAAGATGACTTCATACACATGGCAGGTGTTATAGCTACTCAAAATGCATTTGGAATTTATCCTGCCACTATGGTCACACATATGCATCACTGTTTGTAACAGGGAAATACTGGAAACACCAAGTCTGCATCAATAGTGGTATGATATATTTATAGAACGCATGTGTAAACAGACATACGAAACCTTTCTATGTACTACTGCATGGCCATGTTAAAAAAAAATGAGCAAACAAAACAACGAGGTAGTGAAAGAGTATGCATATTATGCTTTTTTCTTTTTTTTTGGAAAAGCAGAGAAAAGGCAGAAAGTAAGCACTTATCTTTTTCTTTTCATTTGTCTATGCATAAAGAAACTCGAAAGGACACATGAACAGTGTGGCCATCTTTTTGGAGACAGTGGCAGGAGGCTGTGTGGGTACANCGGCCATGTTAAAAAAAAATGAGCAAACAAAACAACGAGGTAGTGAAAGAGAAAAGGCAGAAAGTAAGCACTTATCTTTTTCTTTTCATTTGTCTATGCATAGAGAAACTCGAAAGGACACATGAACAGTGTGGCCATCTTTTTGGAGACAGTGGCAGGAGGCTGTGTGGGTACAGGACAATTTTGGGTCCTGCATATTTACTTTTCCCTTTATACCTCCGATATTTACTTTTAACTTTTGATCCATGCAGATAAGTTATCTAATTAAAAATATAAAATTTAATTTGAATTGAAAAATTAAACTAATGCACTTGGCTGTATCAGAATTATCCATTTTCTTCTGAGACTCCTACAGTTCAGAGACCTTTAAACAGACTGATACATTTTAAACATATTGTGTCACTCTAAGAAATAAGTTATCCTAGGCTCCAAAAGTTTTAAAACTCACATAGTATTATACCTTTATCTCTTTAGTTCTTCTGAACAGCCCTATATTCTGTAATTAATCACAGATGCTTTATTTGAGAGACTAAAAGTAATTTATGTGGCTCCCCTGGCCCCTTTTAGCTACTGCTAATGACTTGTTTATACAGTTTAAGCATAGGTAAGTCTCACCCGATTATTTCATGCTTAATCGATGTACTACGGTTCCCAGATTACCAATATCTTCAGCTATTTGGGGAAACCTGAATAATTATTATGTATTATTAGTAACTTTATAAAGACTTAGTAGTACAAATTATGATCCTCTTTAGTCCTTAACATTCATATATAACCTGAATAACTGTTTTACCCCCATAATCCAATTATAAATGGCTGAGAATATACTATCCATTTATCAATGTCTGCCATCACCCACACAGATTTGCTCCTACAGGGATATCTATAATTTAAAGATAAAAAAAATATAAAATTTGAATTGTCCAAGTGTAGAAACACAAGAGGCAAGAGTGAAGGATGTTTTATGCAATGACTTGGCACATATGATTGATTCCCCTTTAAGGCTTTGCTTCATTTCCCATTCCCAAAGTACTAAGACCATCACCTGCTCCTAGTACTTCATCACCGCTTGCTTAGAATATCCAAACAACTTCTCTGGATCTCTCTTCCTTACACCTAACACCTTAAGATCGATGTTATTCCTCTATAAACAAAACCAAACAAAATAGGCTTGAAGGAACAATCTTTATTCTAAACTAGTTTCCCCCAAAACTTCTCTGTTTATACCCTAAAACCCTCCACAAACCAACTCCTCTATCCTAATTTCCCTATAGCTCGTCCCGTCTGTTCCTTCTATTCTCCAGTCTAGATTTCCAGGTGCCCCATTCTATATTCAACTCCTCCCAGAGTTCTCGGCTTTGGTTTACTTTGTCCTCTTCATCTGAAATGCCAGATAGACCTTTCCAAATCAATGGTTGAACAGAGGTGGTCTGTGAGCCAAATCTAGCCAACAGATGGAATTTGTCAAAACATGAACAGCATATTTCCTAAGAGGATGTTTAGGACAAAGATTGCAAGGTTCAAGATTTCAAGATTCTCTTTAAAACTGGAGAGATCTGACAGCACTGGGCTATGAAGCTACCCCAGTTAGATCTCACACATGCTCCCAAGTTGGGCATTTATTGTGAGGGCCAATGTGGGCATTTGAATTTTCTACCCCCACCCCAAATCCTGGCACCATTCTTTAAAGCTCAGCTCAAATCTTCATTGTTTTGTCCTTCATTGATATCCTTTCAAATCTTCCAGTACTAGAAATAGACACAACATTTAGAAAAAACATTCATTCTCATTTGTATCGAAGGAAAAAACAGTTATTAGATGCAGCTTGTCCACTTACTGTTTTAGAAGATTTTGAAAGCATTCTAACCTCCAGTTTTGGTTCTAGTGGACAATCAACTAAGTGATACTATCCATCGGCAGAAAAATCCTGGGGGGTATATTTACACATTTTTATTTAAACATTTTTAAATGGATGTAGCTTTTCATCCAATAAATCTATTTCTAGATTTTGAGATGAATTGTTCCACACGTGAGCTGAGATGTACATACAAGGACTATCACAACACTCTTCTTAATAGCACAGACTGGAAACAAAATAAATGCCCAATAACAGGAACTGGGTTAAACTACGACACAGACACACAACAGTCTACCTTATAAAAATTAAAATAGAGCAATAAAGAAAGATCACACCATGTTGTGAAGACTGGTGTATAAAACAGCGCACAGTCTGTATGTGTCATGTGTGGAGTGTATATACACATATGTAAATGCTTCTGAATCTTAGTCCATATGAACTCTAAGCCAACTACTGAAGTTGCAGATGCTTAGTGCTGATAATCAAACTCTGTCAGTCTTAATTGTATATCTCCCTTGAATCCGAACATTAAAAAAAAAACAAACCTAAATTTTAGGAGACTTGGAAGAGTTTGGAGAAGGCACTTGAGGTGCATTAACTAGAAGGCTGTTTTACGCAGGTATTGTACACCTTATGTGATAACATTGTTACACTGCACATGCTCACAGCTGTACTTGACTTGAATTCATGCTCAAGACCAAGGAGAGAAAGCTATCAATACAAGAGAAGATTATACTGGAAGTGAATCCTAAACTTAATTGTATTCCCTTCATTTTAAAACGGAAAACGACAGCATTTGCATTTAAGTTCTGATAAGGAAAATAAATGAACCTGCCTATTTAGACACTGGATTAACACCCATACCCGGGTATGAAAACTCCCCTACCCTGTTTTTCTTTGGAGGGAACATCTGACATGAAGCAGTCAAAAGTCATTTAGTGACTGACATTGACATAACTTTGCCACAAGCAACTANCAATAAAGAAAGATCACACCATGTTGTGAAGACTGGTGTATAAAACAGCGCACAGTCTGTATGTGTCATGTGTGGAGTGTATATACACATATGTAAATGCTTCTGAATCTTAGTCCATATGAACTCTAAGCCAACTACTGAAGTTGCAGATGCTTAGTGCTGATAATCAAACTCTGTCAGTCTTAATTGTATATCTCCCTTGAATCCGAACATTAAAAAAAAAACAAACCTAAATTTTAGGAGACTTGGAAGAGTTTGGAGAAGGCACTTGAGGTGCATTAACTAGAAGGCTGTTTTACGCAGGTATTGTACACCTTATGTGATAACATTGTTACACTGCACATGCTCACAGCTGTACTTGACTTGAATTCATGCTCAAGACCAAGGAGAGAAAGCTATCAATACAAGAGAAGATTATACTGGAAGTGAATCCTAAACTTAATTGTATTCCCTTCATTTTAAAACGGAAAACGACAGCATTTGCATTTAAGTTCTGATAAGGAAAATAAATGAACCTGCCTATTTAGACACTGGATTAACACCCATACCCGGGTATGAAAACTCCCCTACCCTGTTTTTCTTTGGAGGGAACATCTGACATGAAGCAGTCAAAAGTCATTTAGTGACTGACATTGACATAACTTTGCCACAAGCAACTAAAGCAATTACCAAGGCTGGTTTGGGCACAGCTGAAACACCTTGATAAGGCAGCAGTGAAAAATGACACATCATGCAACCTGAATGGGTTCATCAGCACAACACTAAATCAGCATGTATGTCTCCAACACTCTCATTCTGTCGATAATAGAATAATCAAACAGAAAGGAAGAGTGTTGCCTCCCATTTCTGCTGACAGTCGGAAATGGAAATAAAGTGATACATGCCCGTGCTGTGTCTTTCAAATGTATTTTAGCCAAGATGGTTTCAATTTACTGTCCCATAAACCACTTCATATTTTAACCCAGCGTGGTTTGTACTTAA